>NC_071503.1:30075772-30208794 GCF_028408465.1 Anastrepha ludens
TTGTCCGATACTCTCCAATTTGTGACTATTTGGGAATTATTGTTTGTGCATAGGGTAGCGTCTAAGACCTCTTCCCACCCTGGAAAATTTGCCGAGCTCGCAAAAGTAAAGGTTGGGGTGGTCTCTACATTACATATGTCGTAGTTGGTGTTTAATTGGCATTCAAAAAGTGACTCACCTCTTTCTTTCGTCTCTGAACTGCCCCAGAGCTCGTTTCTGGCGTTTGCGTCGCAGCCCATGAAGAGTTTATCTGTGTTGTTTAATGTTGAAAGGAATCGAGCCACTTCGTCTGGCGGCGCCGGTTTATCATGTGGCATATACATCGATGCCAGGTATATTGCCGATTTCTGCAGCTGCACTTTCACCACAGTAAAGTAGGGAGTACTTTAATTAGAACACAGAAAAGCTTTTAAGTGTTTTTTAGTGATTATGCATGATCGGGGCTTACCGCCGGCTTTATTGTAGAATATGTTAATGTTGTTCTTGTCTTGGAACCCTTTAACCTCGTTGTCTCTGATCCAGGATTCCTGTATAAGCCCGACGTCGATGTCCCCTTCCCTGAGGAAGACATCCAAGTTCTCTGTAGCACATTTCGAGTGCTGCAGATTCACCTGTATGACTCTAGGCATCGGGTTTGTTGTCGTCTTCAGCTAGGTAGAGCTTTTCTAGCTGTATGTTGTTTTCGACCTCTTCTGGGTCATCCTCATTTTCATTGCTGTCTGCTTTGAAAATTTTCAGTTTGGCCTTTCTTAGCCCAAACCGCATTTTATTATCAGATTTTTTGAGTATTGGCAGGCACTCATCGTTAGTCTGCAGAACGAATTATTACATGCCGCTCTTTTGCGGTTTTTCTGCCCTCACGATTGCCCTGTGGTCCATCGGCACGGCAGGGTTGTGTCATTTTAAGTATTTTAGCACATCTGCACCGCTTAAGTCCATCACAGGTAGCCAAATGCGAGCGCGAGGAGGGCAAGATATGTCCTTGCCCGGAATAAGCTCAAGTTTTAAGCTGATCTCAGCAACGCACTTTTCTAGGACAACCCTTGAACAGGTATCGTCGCGCTTGATTACCCTACTGCATCGTAGTACTCCTGCAGAATCGAAGGAAGGGATAGTTACGCCCTGTGCTCCAACCACATGCTTGTCTAGCACGAGCTTGAACAGTTTGGCCTCCACTTGCCCCCACTTCTGCAGGACCGCTTTGCCGCTATTTGTAATCTCGTCGATCAGTGCGTAGTGGAGGTTATCTTTAACCACCTCACTAAACGGTCGTTGTTTTGTTTCTTCGATGCTGTTGGACACCTCAGGTCTCTTCGGTGCCTGATCGATGACGTCCTGTGACCTGTTTCTCTTCGTCGAATCGCCTTTTTATTGTTGTCCGCTTTAGCTTTTTTCGATATGAAATCTTCATACGCCTTTACCACCTGTTGGTATTTCACCTTGTCAGCCGCGCCGCGCTCGTCAGTCGCACCAGCGAGTTCATTCTTAGCAATCTTGCTTAGAATGAACCTCGCCCTCGTGTAGCGAGACTTTATGAGGGCACCCTCGGACTTGTGTTTTCTTGCGGCCTGACTCTCTCTCTGAGTGCCATCTGCCGCCATTTACGATGTTGTTGGTATAACTGTTTGTTGTTGTTGCTTGCTTGGTATCGGTGTGCTATGGCTGGTACTTCCCTTACTCTTTGCTGACTCAGTCGTATCTTGGCTGGAGGCCAGCAAGTTATCCTCCTCGGAGGATGGTATTGTGTCGCAGCGTGGCACGAATTTCTTGTTTTTTTCTTGTGTATTCATCATCTGGTTGTTACGGTTGCTTCGCCTGACTGTGTCAAGCTCCACAACATACGAGTTTTAAGGGGAAGTAATGGGGTCCCCCGCGACAGCGCCCCTTACTCTCGAAGGCGGCCAGGTATTCAAGAGAGAAGCTCCATTCGCGATGCATATGATTTAATTCCCTGCACCATTCAGTCCTCCGTACGATTCCAAGCACACCTTGACTAGGGAATGTGTTGGTACGGTACTCTCCGTATAGATGATTGGACGAACACCACACACGCCATTTCGCGAATGGGTGTTCAACCGATCCCTTTACGAAGCTTCCCTCTTAGTTCATGGAGGGTTAAATTCCTAAATGGAATTGAGACCAACATGATAAAGTTGTGAACGTATTATGAGTGGTGAAGTGTTGGCGAATTATCGTTTAGCATAATTAGGTTGCATTGATTTATAAACTATATTAAGGAGTTTCCTCTATGGCTAGCTATGGCAGCTTTGAAATCACCTGTTGGAAGAATGTTACAGTTTTGGAAATTTCGTAAAAAGTTGAGCTCATTTAAGGAGAAAGATATTCTTGGAGAGATATATACTGGAAGAACTTTGATTTCCTTTATAGATTCTCTTTGTATTGCTGAGATGTCAAATTTGTTGCAGTTTATATTAATTTCTGAATATTGTAAAGATTAATAGCGCTGTACCTCCGAATCTTTTTGTTGGGCTATTGGACACAATTCGGTAGTTTACAGGTGTGGCGAAGTATTTGGTGTTTAAGAGGTGTGTTTCTTGGAGAGATATGATATGGGGAGGAAATGTATTTATTATGACACGAGTTTCATTATAATTATTTGAATAACCTTTTATGTTCCACTGAATGATTTTGAGGGTCATATTGGTAGATAGGAATTCGTGTGTGGGATAGGTGAAGTTAGGTGAAGGAGCTAAGTAAGTTTGTGTATGTATACAAGTGTATTGTTTATGTATAGTAATGTGGTGAGTGAAGTTTTAAATATTCTCGCTTTGGTTGCTATTTTGTTAGATTTTGTTGATGGTTTTAATCTTGATGTTTGGATTGGGTTTATAAGTTGGAATCGCAGTTTTTTAGGTATATTCTTTGGGAGTATTTTAATATTCTGTTTTGATTTGTTTATGATTTCGGACAGGCTTTAGGAAAACAGTTGGTGTAAAAGTTCTTCTTCGGGAATATTTCTTAAATCATTGCCTTGCCTTTTGGAGGATTTCAATGATGGAATCGGGACGATTTCAATTGATATCGTATTGGATAATGCTGTCAGTGTTGTTAGTTTGTTTGCTATTTTTCGTTTTTAGTAGAATTTTCGCCATATGTAGCGTCGATTGCTGTTTGTAAGAGGAATTGGAGATACGTTTTTGAGTTCTTGTCATTAATAAATAGATTTGATCCTTTTAGGTGAGATTATATGTTTTTGTTGGATCCCAACGCAACGTATTGTTGTATTGTCTGGAGATTTATTCACTTTGGTGGGCTGCTTTAAGCAGCAACATTTATATGGGTGGCAGTTGTGACCTGAAATTTGGTTTGTAGGTTGTTTTGAGAATTTGTGTTTATTTTGTTTTGTTGCACTTGTTGTCTTTATTTGTATTCTTAGTTCACTCTTTGTTTTTGTGTTTATATATATAGTTTGCTTTTCTCTTGGATATTTAATGCATTTTAGCCTTTTTAATTTAGCGTGGTCGTTTGTTAAGCGGCGCATCGCATTGACGATAACACATATACTGTTTTGGCTTAATAAATTCACAAAAGAGTTTTCCAAAAAGATAAACACATTTAAATATAACGCTCTAAGTGTGCACCTTAAGGGACTTACTAATTAACGAAATGACTGCTCGCTCCGCAAACGCGCAAACAGTTTTTCTCAACTGATCGTACAGTACCCATCATTAAAGAGATGCCTTAATAAATTCACAAAAGAGCTTTCCAAAAGAGATCTTCATCATGTTGGTATCCTTGAAGCGGTGATGAGGCTTAAGTGGTGGTCTTACCCCCATATCATGGGAAGCAACCCAACACGAACTAAGAGGGAAACTCAATATGGGATTGCCTAGACATCCATCTGCTTTACGGCGTATTTGGCGGCCATCCAATCACCATGCGAAGATTGCCGTACTGACGAAGATGCCTTTGTTAATCCCAAAGCCCTGTCATCCCATTATTTCCTCTCCTTGCCCACCCCCTAATCTAGGGTGTTATGCGATACAGTGCCCTTTGAATGGTTTGCAGACAGGGGGTATTTCAACGGCGCCTTCCTAACACCGGGCCGCCTTAGGAAGTAACTGTGGCCTTGCCATGGCATGGGGCGCTGCCGTGGTGGATCGTTTGAATTCCCCTTTATTTAAATAGACCACTGCGCTTGCCTCGTCGAGCAGGTGGTCGTTCGAAAAAGATGAATACAAGCAATAACTAAAACGACAAAACTTCCACTGTGGCGGGAGCAGGTGACAGTGGTCGTAATGCTACTGCCAAACGCACGCATACCGCTCTTCATCGCGTTGTCCACGAAGACTCGGACCACGAAAGCGTCGGGAGCACAAACACACCTGAGGAAGAGGCTCTTCTGCCAGTGAAATTGCAAAGAAACATATAATAGTGACAGAGAACGGTGGAAGGTAGTGGAAATGAAGCTACTGGAAACCCTATGTACGAAAATGGACACAGAGCCGAACGCACCCATGCCAGCATTTGACGGAGCAAGGTGGTTCAGCGGCGTCAAAATTATAAAATGTAAGGACGACCCCACGCTAACATGGCTAAAGAAATCAGTAAAAACGCTTCAAGGCTTGTGGGAGGGGGCATCACTTGAAATTGTTGATCGCAGCTGCATTCCTCAACATCGACGACTAAGGTTTTCATTCCGCGAGTGGTAAAACCGGAAAAGGCCCTGCGACTACTAGAGACACAAAACACGGACGTGCCGACAGACGACTGGAAAGTGTTGAGCGAGGCAAAACCAGCAACTGCTGATGGAGGCCAAGACTACATTATCTAGATCGACAAGCCCAAAGAGGACCTGTTTTGCGCACGATTCGGGAGGATGGCTTGGGCAGTTGGTAGCGTGTACCTTCGATAAACCTCCACAAAAGTAAGAACGCCTCAGCCGAGCCCTTGCTCAACATAGAGGGAGTCGGCTACGATGTGGCTCTAATCCAGGAACCATGGACAGCAACGGACAACATAGTCTCCAGTCTAAAGTCACATAACTACAACACCTGCATCCTGATTGCGATGCACACCACAAATAGGAGGATACCAAATACCTAGAAAGGCTGTACGCGCCAATTATAATGGGTGATTTTTTAGTTATTATCTTTTTAAACAGTTGGTTTAAACAGCTGACGCACGTTTCGTGTTTTGTTTCAGTGCCAAACATCTTCAGTTTGGTCTATAATTTCACCATGAATCGTCTTACAAACGAACAACGCTTGCAACTCATTGAATTTTATTATTAAAATGCGTTTTCTTTTAAGAAAGTTTATCGCGTTGGTCAGTTTAATCGACCCACTGAAGCTTCTATTCAAGCTATTGCGACAAAATTTAGAACCAAATTTACATTATTGGACATCAAATCACCAACACGCTTACGTAGAGTGCGAACTGAAGCAAATATCGCAGCTGTATCGGCCAGTGTTAATAATGATCATCAATTATCGATTCGTCGCCGTTTTCAGCAATTGGGCTTCTGTTAGTCAACAACGTGGACAATTTTGCGAAAGGATTTAGGTGTGAAGCCTTTCAAAATAGGATTGATGCAAGAATTGAAGCCGAACGACCTACCGCAACGCAGAATTTTTGGTGAATGGGCTCTTAAAAAAACGGCCGAAGATCCACTTTTTTATCGAAAAATTGTGTTCAGCGACGAAGCTCATTTTTGGATCAATGGGTACGTAAATAAGCAGAATTGTCAATTTTGGAGTGAAGATCAGCCAGAAGAATTGCAAGAGCTACCAATGTATCCAGAAAAGGTCACAGTTTGGTGCGCTTTATGGGCTGGAGGTATTATTGGACCGTACTTCTTCAAAGATGCTGCGAATCGTAACGTAACTGTGAATGGTGAGCGCTACCGTGAAATGATATCCAACTGTTTTTTGCCCAAAATGCAAGAGCTTGACTTGCATGACATGTGGTTTCAGCAAGACGGTGCCACATGCCACACAGCACGCGTAACAATGGACTTGCTGAGAAGCGAGTTGGGTGAACATTTTATTTCACGTTCAGGACCTGTCAATTGGCCACTCAGATCGTGCGATATAACGCCTTTAGATTATTTTTTGTGGTGCTATGTTACAGCTCATGTCTATTCAGACAAGCCTGTTTCAATTAACGCATGGGAAACGTTGGAAAGAGTATGCCAAAATTGGACTAAGCGGATGGACCATTTGAAGTGCAGTCGCGGTCAACATTTGCATGAAATAGTCTTCAAACATTAAATTATATGGACTGAATAATCGATTTAAATAAAAATTTCATACATTTTTCTGAAGTTTACGTGTGTTTTTTTGAAAAACTTTCCTATAGCTCTTAAAAAAGCGCCCTTTATATATATATATATATGTATGTATCCGGATTACAAAGAATAAGTTAAGAACAGCGATACTGATTAAAAAGAGTATATATTCTTGTATTGATCAAAATCTCTCTTCAGACGATCTGACAGTGGTGGTGCTGGAGGGCTGCAAGGATAAGACGTTACTCTTTGGGTCTTGCTAAATCCACATGATGAGGAAGCACCACAGATAGAACTTCGAAAGCTGGTAGAAACAGCTGCCCGAAAGAAGCAAGCGCTGGTGGTAGGTACTGACACTGACGCAAATGCACACCACACGGTCTGTGGTAGCGCAGACATAAATGACCGAGGTGAGTCACTATTTAACTATATTCTTCAGAGAAGGCTAGAAATAGGTAATAGAGATGAAGGACCAACATATGTTGGACCAACCTCGAAAATGTACTTGATTTAACACTTTACACAAGCAAGCATGTTATGGTACAGCAATGGAAAGTGTTGAGTAGGCCCTCTTTCTCTGATCACAGATATATAAGCTTTCAGGTTATATTCCGCTCAAAAAATAAACTTATATCCTTTGAAAATCCTAAGAATACGAACTGGGACTTGTATAGGGATATACTATCAAAAACACCAATGATACCCCGAAAAATACAGGTCACACGTCGCACTTGAGAAAGGGGTTGAACTGTTTGCAACTACTCTCACTAAAGCCTTCAAAAAATCATGCCCCCTAACACGTAATAGACGCAAGGTGAAGCCTCCTTGGTGGAACAAGGTATTACGAGCGCAACGACGTAGGGTACATGAATTCTATAGGTTAGCCAAAGTTGCCGACAAGTTCTGTTGGAAGGAGTATAAGGATCTACTAAAAGTATACAAGAAAGAAATGCGTAGAGCCTAGAGAGAATATTGGACAGACCTCTGGAGCAGCATGGAAGACACTAATGAAGTGGCTAGACTTAGGAAACTGCTATCCAAGAACCCGTCTATTCCAAGAACAATATGAAAATTTAACGGGGACTGGTCTGACAGCTCTGAGGACTCTCCAGAAGACCTAGTAAGCACACATTTTTCAGGGTGTGTGGACACTACAGATCTCGAACCTAGAGGAGATTTTGTGCACGACATCCCGACGAACGTTACAACGACCAACAAGGTAGAGTAGGCTATACAAAGTTTCGACCCATATAAATCGCCAGACTGGATGGAATCTTCCCAGCCATGCTCCAAAATGTAAGCCATCTTGTGGTACTATGCTTAAGAACGATACTCAAGGGATGCTTGAGGTTCAGCTATGTTCCTGTACTGTGGGGAGGAGTGAGAGTTGTGTTTATTCCAAAAGCTGGAAAAAGCAACCCTCTCTACTCGAAGGAATACAGGCCCATTAGTCTGACCTCATTTCTCCTGAAAAGGTTAGAGAATATTCTAAACATATACGTTAGAGACTCAATTGCACCAGACGTATTATCCAAGGCGCAGCACGCTTACACTAAAGGCAGATCTACTGAAACAGCACTTCACTCTTTTGTACTAAACATAGAAGAGGCGTTAGAATATAAGGAGTACGCTCTAGGAGTATTTCTAGATATATCAGGGCCTTCAACAACGTGACGAAAATTGCTGTTTTAAAAAGCATAGAGTCACTTTATGTGCAAACCGCGGTTTATCTATGGATAAGGCAGCTATTAGCTAGCAGGAAGATAATAGCGGAATGGAACGATACGAGCGTGGGGTACTATCGCCGCTATTATGGTTACTTGTAGCAAATGAACTGCTGAAGAAATTTGACGGAGGGGCACCAATACCAGCTTCATATGCAGATGACATAGCTATGGTAGTTACGGGAAAGTACCTGGACACCATTAGTAATGTGATGAATAACGCACTTAAAACGGTACACCAATGAACATCTCGCGCCGGGTTAGAGATAAACGCCGGAAAAACGGGCATGGTTCTTTTTACCCGGAATTACAAGGTGCCGACGTGGAACCTCCCGAAGCTAGGCAACAACGAACTTCTCAAAGATCATGCAAGGTACCTCGGACTAATACTAGACAGTAAATTGCTGTGAAAGCACAAGGTTGAGGAAAGGGTGAAAAAGGCCAGTAATGCGTTGCACGCATGTTAAGAATGCTGGGCGTTACTTGGGGTCTATCACCCTCTCTGATGCATTGGGGGTACACGGCAGTAGGTAGACCTATATTGCAGTATAGGGCCTTAGTATGGTGGACTGCGACAAGAAAACTGACATACTTAATGCCACCGAAACGGGTTCAACGACTCGCTGCTCTGTGCATAATAGGAGCGATGAAAACCACTCCAACGGCGGCGATGAAAATGATACTTAGCATGGCACGTATTGACCCTGTAAAAATCTGGCAACTACACACATTTGACAACCCACTTGCTATCTACCACGTGAATTTCATACTTTATTATACATAACAAGTTTAATTGAATAAAGTCAAGCTAACAAAGGTTATGGGCCCAGCCCCAAGTAAAAGTTAAGAAAAAAAAGAGGTCTAAAATAATAACGTTGTTCGCGGAACACTAAAGTGAATCGTTTGTCGATTGTGCGCGATAAAACGCGGTATAAGTTTTTTTATCAATTTCGTTCGTCGATTGAAAAAACATAACCTCTACTCAACATGAGCCACGCGATGCAGCTTGAAAAGCTTAATGGCGAAAATTATTCCACGTGGGTATTACAGATGAAAAGTTGCTTGATTACCCAAGATTTGTGGAAGCCAGTGATTACAGAGTGTCCAGCATCGGGTCAGGAACGAGATCGGTGGTTGTCGGACGATGAGAAAGCTCTGGCCACAATTACTCTATGTGTAAGACCATCAGAATTACTGAATATCAAAGATTGATGGCATATAGATATAGAACCGCGCTGTCCATCACGACAGATCCCCATCCCCAAATAGTATCTAAGAGGGCCTTTGTCGACTGCCTCGACGCGTGACTGAAGCTTTTTAATGATATGTTGTAATGTTTCCGCCGACGAACATGCTAGTATAATGTCATCGACATATACTGAAATTATGTTAATCTCCTTGTCTGTCATCAAAGTGTATACGCAGTTGTCGACCTTGCATCTTTTGAAACCGATTTTGCATAGGATAGAGTTGACCTTCGTGTTCCAATTTCGCCCAGCCTGCTTCAGCCCGTACAATGATTTGTTGAGCTTACACACCTTTTTAGGAAAATTTTTGTCTATGAAGCCTTCTGGTTGCCTCATATACACCTCTTCCTCGAGATCGCCATTAAGGTACGCCGAAACAACATCGGCGTGGTTGACTAGAAGCTTACACTGCACTGCCAGCGACAAAATGAGACGTATAGTAGAGTGCCTTACCACCGGGGCGAATGTGTCTGTGTAATCAATGCCGGCCACTTGTGTGCAGCCCTGCGCCACCAAGCGAGCTTTATACCGATCAATAGTGCCGTCAGCGTTATGTTTCGTAGTAAATACCCACTTCGATCCAATGACGTTCTTGTTTTCTGGGCAGGTTACTAGGCTCCATGTGTTGTTTTTCGTAAGCGCGTTATACTCAGTCTGCATTGCATTTTTCCATTCCCGATTTTGTGACGATTCGTGTGCTTCTTTAACCGAATTGGGTTTCTCAACTACTGCGTGTAAATAACGGTTTTTATGTCCCATGACTCTTTTTGATTCACCGAACATTCCCGAAATTGACCGATTTTGCTTTTTTCGCGCCACAACTCGATTTGCAATTGTTTCTATGTCATCATAGTCATGATCATTATCGTCACTACTCGCACTTAAAAAATTTTCTTCGAGTTCCTTTTCTTTTGCTTCTTCGCCACTTTTATTTTCTTCTTTCATCCCGAAATCTATTTCATACTGTTCTCCTTCTTTTCGTTCTGTTTCTATTTTGTACTCGTTTTCAGTTTTATCGAAAGTTTCTTCAAAAAATAAAACATCTCTTGCAATTACGAATTTTCTTTCTTTTAAGTCAAAAAATCTATAGCCTTTTGTGTTAGACGCGTATCCAACGAACACCATTTTTACGCCTTTTGGTTCAAATTTAGATTTTTTGTTTCTCTTATCAAGCACAACGGCCTCACAACCAAATACCTTAAAATGTATTACACTAGGCTTTTTACCGACCCAACATTCAAATGGCGTTTTATTTTTTAGTATTTTTGTGCACGAACGGTTTCGTGCTTCGGCCCATAAATACTGAGGAATGGTTGACATTTCTAGCAAGCATCTTGCCATCTCTACCAACGTCCGATTTGACCTTTCGGCAGTACCATTCTGCTGTGGAGTGTAGCTGACGGTTGTTTCGTGTACGATTCCGTTGCTATCCAAAAAATTTTTAAAATTAGAATTCACATATTCTAAACCGTTATCACTTCTCAATTTTTTGATTTTGTTACCCGTCTGCCTTTCAACTCGATTTAAAAATGTTTTAAATGCATTGAATGCATCTGATTTTCTCTTTAAAAAATCGACGTAAACGTAGCGAGAGAAATCATCGATGAAAGTGATAAAATATTTTGCACCACCTTGTGAAGGCACACGCATTGGGCCACATATATCACTGTGTATGATTTCTAGGAATTTCGAGCTGCTGACACTGGAATAATTTGGATATGGTTTACGACTTATTTTACATAACGCGCACGTATTACAGTTTATATTTTCGGATATAATTACTGATCGAAATTCCAATCCACAGACAGATTCAGTAAGTCCGTGCAATTTAAATGACCGAACCGTTGGTGCCATAATTTTAATTCGCTCTCTTTTATTGTCATTAGCTTCTCTTTGTTGTTGTTACTAATTGTTTTTTCTAAATAGGTATAAAACACACCGTTGTCTTCTTTAGCCGCGAAAACCGTTCTATTGTCGTTGCTTTTTACTTCTGTTTTCGTTTCATTAAAATACACTTTATTTCCATTTTTATCACTTTGCTCAATGATATAATGTTTGCTTGTAAGTCCGGAATGTACAACACTTTATTTAAAATCAATTCTGTGAAAGTTGACTTTAATTTTATGGTACCTATCCCCGTCGCACTCACTTCTTCACCCGTTGCTAAGTACACTTTTTGCGAGTGTTTGCTTAACTTATTGAAGAATGACTTATGTGGGCACTTATGAGACGAAGCACCACTGTCCAATATCTACACTTTTTGATCCGTTTTGCTCTGCAAATTTACTACACTTAGTGCAACTGGAGCAGGTTGATCTTTGCGCCTTCTGCATTCAGCACGTATGTGGACCCTTCTTCCACACTCGTAGCACTTGACTTTGTTATTTTGCTTATCGGCTCCTCGTGATCGTTGTTGTTGTTGCTGCGAGTATTGCAGTTTTTTATTTCCTCTTTCACCATTCTTTGAGTTCATCGCTAGAACTTTCTTCTGTTTGGTTCGTATTTGTCACCACGTCTTTGCTCTTCTTCGAGTATTTTACTTTTTAGGTTATCCAATGTTGGCAATTTGTCTCTGCTTTCGATTGCGATGACGAAACTCTCCAAGTCGTCCGGTAAGCTGCATAAAAGCAAAATTGAAAGCAAGTCACTGGGAACCGTAACTGCAATTTCGCGCAAGTTTTCTGCTATTGAGCAGAATTCATTTATTTGAGGCGCAAACTTTTCGCTGCTGTGAAACTTGAATCTGACTAGTATTTTGAAGAGATTGACCTTCCTCGCAGGTCCACACGCGTTATACAGCTCGCTTAATGCCGTCCATGCATCTTTCGATGTTTTACAATCTTTGATATTCAGTAATTCTGATGGTCTTACACATAGAGTAATTGAGATTAACATAATTTCAGTATATGTCGATGACATTATACTAGCATGTTCGTCGGCGGAAACATTACAACATATCATTAAAAAGCTTCAGTCACACGTCGAGGCAGTCGACAAAGGCCCTCTTAGATACTATTTGGGGATGGAGATCTGTCGTGATGGACAGCGCGGTTCTATATCTATATGCCAACATAGATACGTGGCGGAAATGTTAAAAAAATGGAACATGGATGAATGCAAAGGAGCGTCAACGCCATTCGCTAGCGGCACCGTTCTGGATAAATGCTCAGATCCAGACTGTTTTGGCTATGAAACTAAAAACTATCAATCGCTTGTTGGTGGTTTGACATACTTGGCTACCGTTTCGAGACCAGACATCGCTTACACCGTATCCAAACTAGCTCAATTCCATGGACATCCACATAGAGAGCATATGTTGGCAGCAAAAAGAGTGCTTAGATACCTGAAATCTAGGCCTCAGGGTACGTTAACTTTTCTATCTAACAGCCATAGTCTTATTTGTTTTACAGATGCTGATTGGGCTTCTGATAGTACGGATAGAAAATCGTACAGTGGATTCGCTTTGTTCCTAGGCGAAAACCTGATTGCGTGGGAATCCAAAAAACAAAAGGTGGTTTCACTTAGTACTATGGAGGCGGAGTACATCGCAATGTGTTCCGGGGCAAAAGAAGTTACATTTCATAGAAGTCTGCTGCAGGAGATGGGTTTTAATGAATACACTAAGAAGCCAACACCAATCATGTGCGACAACCAGAGTGCGCAATTCTTAGTAAAAAATCCAATTGTGCATCAGCCAAGCAAACACATCGACATTCGCTACCATTACTTTCGAGACAAATATCATGGAAATGAATTAAATATTGAATATGTCCCGTCAGAAGATAATGTAGCGGATAAACTTACGAAGAATCTTCCCAAAGACCGGCACGAATACCTAACTGGCGCTATGAAGCTGAAATTTTGAATATTTTTTTGAATTTTTTTGTTGTATCGAGCTGATTAAACTTTTTCGTTGTATTTCTTTTTAATTGTATAATGTATTGTTGGAAAAATTTTGAAGTGTTATTTTTTTTTATTCATACAATACTGTAAAGCAATTGGGTTGAGGCGGAGTTTGTAAAAATCTGGCAACTACACACATTTGACAACCCACTTGCTATCTACCACGTGAATTTCATACTTTATTATACATAACAAGTTTAATTGAATAAAGTCAAGCTAACAGACCCTATGGCGGAAAACCTGGCGGCAAAATCCGCGAGGAGGTTAGTAGCTGCTGGAGTATTCACCTGTAGATCCTTTGGACACAGCTCAATAGGAAAGTGGAGCTCAGGTTGCACAAACTACAGGACTCTGTACTTTAATTGGGAGAGAAGGTTTCGCACTACAATTGAAAGGGGGATGGCACAAATTCATGAAGCCTGGCCATAGAACTTTTCACATCTATACAGACGGCTATAAAACTTAAGAGGAAGTGGGAGCGGGTATTTACTGCTCAAAGCTAGGGATAAAGCAGCTTATCTAGCTGCCAGACCACAGCAGTATTTTCCAAGCGGAAGTTTTTGCTCTGGGGAAAGCCGCTGAGCTCGCCTACACAAGAACAAGGAAAAACTCAACAATTAATATATAAGTGGGCAGTCAAGCAGCAATAAAAGCAATAAGCTCCTGTTGTATTAAGTCCAGAAATGTTCAACGGAGCAGGGAGGCCATAAAAAGGCTAGCCGCAAGCAATAGGCTGCATATCTATTGGGTTCTTGATCGTAAAGGCATTATGGGGAACGAAATAGTAGATGAGATAGCAAAAAGTGCTATTAGACTACCATTTGAACAAGAGAACGGCATACCAAAACCGCTAAATACAATATACAATGAAATGGACGACTACATGAAAAGGCGAGTGGAAGCTAGATGAACTAATCTGACCACATGCAAAACAGCAAAAGTTATGTGTAGAACTAACGACAAAAAACTGACTCAATTCGTACTTACGCTCTTGCGAAAGGACTGCAGAACTATCATAGGTATGCTAGCAGGTCATAATCTAACACGGACAATGCAGGAAAGGCAGAGAGGATGTTGAGGAAACTTTAGAACACTTTCTGTGGGTCTGTCCGGCACAATTACAAACGCGTTTAAAATGCCTGGGAGCCCCATTGTTTGAGAGCCTGGAGGACGGATCTTCTAGCTCTGCTTAGATTCTCCAAAAGCGCTGACATCCTACAAGATGTCTCCTTTAATATTCATAGATGTCGGTCTCCATCTGGTAGCGCTAAGGACCAAAAGCTCTATGGGTGGCTTATTGCCCACCAGGCTAACCTAACCTTTCTAAAAAGATAAAAACATTTAAATATAACACTCTAAGTGTCCACTTTAGGGGACTTGCTAATACACGCAATGTCTATTTGCTCCCCAAGTGCACAAAATGTTTTTCACAACTGACCGGACAGTACCCACCAATAAAGAAATGGGATAATATAGGGTTAAAAACAACCAAGCAAAAGCTAATACGTTCCCCAAATATTTTGAAGAACATTAAGTATATCCGAATTAGGACTTTCCTCTTTCCATCCTAATAATAACGTTAAAATCCATCTAACAACGAATGCTCGAAGTAAATGAATTGAATTGAAAAGCTTAAATTAAAAAAGTCGCCTGGTTTCGATCTAATCTCAAGTGAAATCCTAAAGCAACTCGTTCAATTTATTATATCAAGGATAACAAAAATTATGAATGCCACTTTTAAATTAAAATACATTCTTATGTACTGGAAAACAGCAGAGGAAAACCAGCACACGATGTAACATCATTCAGACCCATATCTCTCTTACCTATTATTTCAAAATTAATGGAAAAATGATCTGTCAAGCGTCTAAATTACGTAATTGAACGAATAAATATAATTCCTACGCACCAATTTGGTTTTCGCGTAAAGCATTCAACCATCGACTAAGTCCGTGGATAAGCTCGATTTATTGCAAACGTGTTCAAAGAAAAACAGGGCCCTTACTCTGTAATGCGATGCGAAAGAAAAAATTCACGAAATCGCAGAATCGGTACTCGGTATTTTGACATTCGCATTCACATTTTGCGCTTTCGCAAGTTTTTCTCCCTTTTCGCATCGGCAGCACTCTGTATTGCGAAAGTGAATGTCAAACAGCTGTCACTATCGCATTTTTCTTGCTAAAAGTAATAGCCATACGCAATTTCCAAATATGTAAGTATTAATTGATAATTTTATAAATTTGAAATATTAATTCATTGTACCTTTTTGGAAAAATATATAGGACAACTCCAAAGACCAACAAGCAAACACAAAAGAAACAATTCCAAATCCTAGTGGACTTCATGACAACCCATCCGGATTTGGCAAAGGGACTAATGAAGACGCCCAACGCAAAAACAACAATCGACAATTTATGGAAGAGAGTAACTTCCCAACTAAATGCTGCTGGACCACCGATGCGTGATATGGCCGGCTGGAGAAAAGTAACTTTAGTGACATGTGTACTTTTTATTTCTATAGTGGGGTTATTATAATTTTCAGGTTTGGGCTGACTACAAACTTCATTTGAAAGCCAAAATGCGTCGGAACAGAACCAACATTGCCGGTACAGGGGGCGGTCCGTCTGTTTATTCCTCACTGAATGAATTAGAGCAGCGAGTAAGCGAGTTGCTTTCGATAAATAAATCTGTGGGCGGGATAGGTAGCACGCGGGAGTTTGGTGCGCGTCAGACGGATGTACCAACTAAAAGTTTAGGAGCAGCTTTTAATGATAGCGATTTAGTCGATATGCCCGAAGAGGAGAATGACAGCGATTCAGTCGATGTGCCCGAACAGGTGACTGAGAAACCTTCCTGCAGCCGTTCGGTACTCACTCCACGCAATAAGCAAAGCTTACTAGAAAAGCAGGTGGATAATCAAATTATGTACCAAAAAAATTCAACAGAAATACTGACTGAGATTAATGATTCCTTAAAAAATATTTCCAAAACCATGGAAAGGGCATATAAAATGGTATATAAAATAGAAAAACAAAAGCTAAATTTAGCAAAAGAGCAGTTCGTCCATAGTCAAAAAATGGACTGTGATAATTTTAAGTTAAAACTTAGCAAATTAGAAATTCAAAAACAAATGTTGGAGTTGCAGACAAATAAGACACATGAGAAACATGGAACTTCCTTTTATTTTTTTACTTATGTACGTATGTACCTGCACATACAAGTGAATTAATTTTTATTTTTATTTTGTTTAGAGAAACATGGAATTTTCTTTTAATTTTTTACTTATGTACGTATGTACCTGCACATACAAGTGAATTAATTTTTATTTTTATTTTGTTTAGAGAAACATGGAATTTTCTTTTAATTTTTTACTTATGTACGTATGTACCTGCACATACAAGTGAATTAATTTTTATTTTTATTTTGTTTAGAGAAACATGGAATTTTCTTTTAATTTTTTACTTATGTACGTATGTGCCTACACACACAAGTGTGACTTAGTTTTGATGTACCTGTCCATGCACAGTGCCTTACCGAAGTATTATAGCTTAAAAAATGTATACATTGTATGTAATTTGCACACTATTACTATTAGTTTTAATATACCTATGTACACACTTTGTAGACCTAACATAAATAAAAGACTGAATTCATATTTACTAAAAAACAATTTCATTTAAACAAATTTTTCATACAGAATTTCGAGTGGCAATCATATCATTTTTTATTTGGTCTCTTACACGTCTAGCTATATTTCCAAAACTCAGATTTTCTACATTTTCTATATTTACCATGTTCACTTGTTCCGGTTCGATTTCTAAACTGGGAGGATGAACTTTGAACATTATACATATATTATGCAGAGCACAACAAACATTTAGTATTTGCACAACCTTTTCTGGAGCATAGTGCAACTCCCTTAAAGCTAGAAGGCAACGAAATCGGCCTTTCAAAACGCCAAAAACTCTCTCAATTAACGACCTTCCCTTTGAATGTTTTTGATTAAAAAAATGTTCGTCTGAATCCTCCGTAGAATTCCTGTATGGAGTAAGGAGCCATGGTTCCAACGGATATCCTGAGTCACCTGCAGATAACAAAAATATAAAGGTATTTTTAGTTGAATAACAATAAATTAATATGTGCATATGCATGTTCATAAGCATTTATTACATGAAAATGCATATACATATACATATATATGTGTATTAACAATTATACATATGTATGTTATATACTATATAAGATAATATTAATACGAGTATACGGACCACTACATTAAGGTCATATACTCGAAGTATATTAAAAAGCTTACCAAGAATTCGTTGGCCAGAGTCACCGTTTTCATAGGCAGTTTTTAAATATTCGCGCTCACCGGACAAGTTCCATATGTGCGAATCATGCGATGCACCTCCAAATCACCTACCATTCACGGCTCTAATTTGCATTTTGTGATCACATATCTAAAGTAGAACAAAAAATGTTTAATGAAAATATTCTTATTTAATTGAAACACTCTTACCACCATTGCATTTATGCTGTGCTTAAGCTTTCGGTTAAAAAATAAATGCTCGTCATTTGATGGCCTTATCATTTGGATGTGCATTCCATCCACTGCTCCTACCACACCCGGAATTCCGCATGTTTCGTAAAAGCTACGGTTGGCATCCTGTTTCTCTTCACTGCTCATCGAAAAAACGATATGTTTTGGACACAATACCTTTTCAATTGCACTGCAAACTTCCCAAAGGCAACTGGAAACGGTTTGCTGTGCTAGCCCCGCGCGATGGTCTTGGCCAATTAAATGCTGATACGCACCCTGAGCAAGAAAATTTAGGGTTGTTGCAACTTTTATGATGTCAGGGATAGCCGTTGCTCTCGTTGGAGATTTCATCTCACCCTTTATGCTATTTAGCACATACATAAAGGCTTCCTTACTAAGCCGAAAATTCTGCACAAAACTGATGAATAGAACAAACTGATGAATAAAGCATGAGTAATTCTTTAAAGTTTAACTTACCTTTGATCGCTGAGACTCATAACGTTGGAGTTATCTCTTATAAATCTCCGATAAATCCTTTCCTCAGATGATTCGTCCCATAAAGCTACAGAATCCATTACTTTATATTATTTAAATATAGGTACTTTACTTCCAATCGCTCGTTTGTTTTGGTCGCTTTCTTTGACATTTCGGTCAGTGATGCATACTAAAGCGAAAAATAAGTGAATAATAAAAAGAGCAACACTTTCAGCGATGCGATAGCGCTACAGAGTACCGACTACCCTTCGTAACGCAATTTATTTTCCCATCGCATTGCTTTTCGCATCGCATTACAGAGTAAGGGCCCAGGTATGCTCCACTATCTTCCTTGACGTGTCTAAAGCTGTCGACAAAGTATGCCACGGTAGCATTCTCAATAAGATTACATGCATTACTACCAACACATTATCACAACCTACAAAATTGTGACAGATCGCTTTTTTCGAATCTCCAAAGAATGAAAGCTTGCATTTCACAGGGCAGAGTTTTTTGTTTTTTTTTTTTGGGAAGGGGAGGATAGTAATGTCAGAAACATTTTGATTGATGCCGTCGAACCACTGAAATGTATTGTACTGGGGTCCATCCTTTACCTACTTTTTACTAGCGATTTAACCAACAATCAGAGGTTCACCACAGCCACGTTTGCAGACGATACGGCAAAACGCAATACGAATGAATTGAAAAACTGCAACGCGACTTCAACAACATATCTCAATGGACAGCATGTTATAAAGTTAAATGAAACAAAATCGGTACATATCGCCTTTATCGACAACGAAATCAGATACCTCGCTTTATACATACATGGAGTAGAAACCCCATGTCACAACACCGCTAAATATCTAAGTATGACCTTAGATACTAAACTCAAATGGAACATGTTAAAAAGAAAAAAAGAAGAGTTCAAAATGAAATACCCAAACATAATCTGGCTTATGAGCAAGCGATCTGCTTCATCCACATACAATAAGTCCTACTAAATAACAAGATTTTCAAAACAATTTAGACGTATGAAATCCAACCAACCCCTTAGTGATAGAACACCAATCATACTTTGTAAATACAAAGGTTTCAAGATAAAGTCTTGATATTCGTTCCTTGGTACGTACGCAGTAGCGATCTCAAACGTGATCTTGGTATTGAGCCGGTTGCTGCGGAAATCCAAAAATATGTCATATCGCACATGAAGAGGCTCTCTAACCATGTTAATAGCGAAGCGTTAGCTCTCACCGATCGGAATAAGTGGAAAGAAAGACTGAAGCTGTACGTAAATCTAGTTATGCATGTATAAATAATGAGCTGATATCTGATACATTCTACTATACAAAACTTACTCTCTAGTTATAAATTATAATTTAAATGTATTTAACTTTAAGTTGAATTTATTTAAAATATTTAATTAATCTAGTAGTCTGTAAGAACCTCGGCAGAGGAATAAATGAACTTTCAGACGTCTCCTCGGACTAAAAGACTTTCAGCCAAATAAATAAAATAGCATTAGTTGGTATATTGTTAAACATTTCGAGCAAAAAGTATGTGCAAGGCAATTCTTCATTAGGGACATTTTTAATAGCAGCCGGCACATAGAAATTTTAAACCAAACTAAAGTCTTTATGAATTCTCCACATTAGACATCCCCAATTTTGACGTGACAACGTCTTATAATTCGATGGAGGCGTTGCATTTAAGGCTTGAAGTGCAAGCGATAGCGTGGAACGAGCGAAAAAGAGGCACAATCGGCCTCCGCGTTCGGCAACGTTCGACATCTGTCTCTCTCCTACTTGAGTGAGCGATGCGTCCGGACAGCTGCTATGGTATACAATGGTACTAGATTAATTAAAAGCGCACCTCAATTTCACCCAATAAGGAATCAGTGCCCATTTTTTCGATATTTCGATACTAAACAACTTCACACTGATTCATCTAAAGTAATAATGTATACATTAACACGTTTTCGTTAAGTATGAAGTGCAGTGAAAAGTGAATGTGGTGTCAATTGCTTATAGCAACGATAATTGTGGCGATGAAGGCAATGATTCTTTCGATATTAAATACACAGGGTTTGATTGAAAAGTAATGAGCCTTATTTTTTTAAAGCAGTTTTATTAAACCTTTTGGCTTATACAACTAATATTCTTAAAAATAGGACCCTTAAGCTTCAATACATCGCTGGTAGTGGTCCTTCCACTGCAGGAAACATTTTTGAAACTCATCCGCCGGAATCGCGTTCAATTCGGCTGTCTCAGTTTTTTGGATCGCCTCGATGGAGTCGAAACGCCTCCGCTTCAGCTTTCTTTTCAGGCGCACGAACAAGAAGAAGTCCGGAAGCGACAGGTCTGGGCTGTTGGGGGGGTGGGGAAGCACCGGAACCCCCATCTTGGCCAATGCAGAGGTGCAGAGGAAGGCGATGTGCGCCGGCGCATTGTCGTGATGAAGGGTCCAATTGTTGACGAGGTCGGTCCAAACCCGGGCGACGCGGTTTTTTAGCCGACAGAGATTGGTCCCCGTAAGCCTCCTTGAGTAGCCCAACGGTTTCGGTACTCGTTTTGTTTAGTTTCACGAAAAATTTAATCGAGTAACGTTGCTCCAACGATCGCTGCATTTTCGCCACTGCAAAATCCTAACACAATTTTAAAACAGCTTTCACGCGCGGAGTGATGTTGACTGCACCGCTTTTGCCAGCGAACTGGGACCGGTTTCTAGTAGAAGGGGAAGGTCCAACGATCATTTTCCCCCACCAGCCAATTCGGTTGATCGCTTGGCAGAATAATCGTGCTTTTATCATTTAAATAAATAACAGCGGTCCGTATTGTATTGTATGAACAAGACTTTAATCACAGTTTTTTCTTATAATAAATTATTCAAAATTAAAACTTTCTTACAACACATTACAATTAAATTTGCAAAAATAATTAAGTAGCTAATTGAACAACAACTTTTATTCAGTTTACTTGCTGAAAGAAATTTTAACAGTGGAGTAGAAATTGAAACAATAAATTTTATTCAAGTAATTTGTAAATTTAAAATAATTTTCTGAACGAAGAATTTTGTGAAAAAAATTGACATAATTGTATTTATGCGTACAAATAAATGAAATTTCATCAATTCCATTGTGATTTCATTAAAATAAATAAGATTTTCTTTTGAAAAATGCAACCATTCCATCAGTATTTTCTTATGACGTTATCACGTTCAACTATCGTCAGTAAACCGACTTTACAGACAACCGATTTTTTTTCAGGTGGTAATTGGTAATTGCTGTAATTAATAGGTTTGTGTGAGAATGAAGTCTTATACTGTGTGATGAGGCATGCTTTTTGATTTCCTCAGCTACTGTGGCCTTGAGACGGCGATAATGCAAACTGCCCGAACGTGACTTGCAGGTATTTTGGCTTACTCGCGGACAATGGCTTTTTTCCGCGAATCGTGACTGGCGAATCTTTTAGTTTGGACCTGCTCTACAAAATGGCTCAAAGAGAATAATCCATCGGATTCGCGTCTGCTGAATTTGAGAGCCGTTGTGTGGACGTTATGAAATTCAGAACATTGTTGTTTAGTCTTTCTTGGTCCACTCGATCTTTGTGAAACGGTGGCGAGTCCTGTTGAAACGTCCATGGTCTGCCACCGAAATATTTGTCTGCCCCCGGCTTCAAAGCAGCCTCCAGAATATTTTCTCCACAATATTTCGCATATACTTTGACGCCGATTGGAGAGCGCCCGTCTGCGGTTATAGCGGCCCAAACCATTACCTGTGACAGGTATTGCCCCTGGTGGCCAATCGATGACTCAAATTCTCGTATGAACAGTCGCCAACAAAACCCTATCGTTTTAGGAGTTTACGAATTGTTCAATTTGAAAAATTGTCTCGTCAGGAAACACAATGTTCGGAAATTTACCGTTTTCGACCAAGAGAAGCAATTCCTTCGCTCTCTCATTCGGACTTGTTGCTGCTTTGGTTTGAGATCATGCGTCGTGTGAAGTCGGCCAACATAATGGTGGGCGATCATGGCATAGAATCGAGGGCATTCATTAAGTACCAGGGCGTTTGAATTAACCGTAGGCTTAATTTCAAAGAGCACTTGGCGTACGCGAGCAGCAGGGTAGCAGAAGCAGTAACTAACGCGCATAGTGATGAACATCAGAGGTCCCAGGGAAAACTGCAGGAAAGTACTTAACACTGTCGTCTCATCGATTTTGCTGTATGCAGCTTAAGCATGGGCGGAAGCCACAAATTACAACTCATATGTTAAGTGTATAAAATCGGTGTACCGATTGAGTGCCCTCAGAGTGTGCTGCGCGTTTCGCTCGGTATCGGAAGACGCCATTATGGTCATAGCAGGACTAATTCCAATCAACTGAATGGCAGAAGAGTATGCTGAAATTTACAAAAACAAAGCTACTGGGGTGGGTTTTTAGTAAGTGAGCTGAAAGGCAAGTCTTACACTTTTCGGCTTTCAATGCTTTGTGCCACCTCCATACAAAAAAAAATGTAGAGCATGTGGACAACGCTCGCATGGCCTCAATGCTTACATAAGTAACCATTTTTTTTTTTGTTTTGGTGGCTGAGGTAGGATTCAAAATGCCTAATGCGACCGTCGTCTATGCATCGGTGAATGGTGCCCAGAATGCTCCTTGGTGGAGCAAGGAGTTGAAAGTTCTACAGAGAAAAGCCCGCTCACATGGAGACTGGGACTCCTATAGAAGTGTCTTAACGGTTCAATAAGGAACTGAGAAATCAAAGAGAGAATCTTTGAGAAAGTACTTTAAGGATATTGAATCTTTCCAGCAGCTACTAGACTCCAAAAGTCACTCAACAAAGATGACTCAAATGGCCTTTCTACTCTCAAGAAGGCGTTCGGATGTTTTACTGAGTGTATGGAGTAAGCGGGATGACTTTTGGTGGTCACACATTTTCCGGACTGTATCAGCGTGGTTGAGGACAGCGAAGATATCGGGGACATTCGGACAACTAAAGGGCGATCCCCGCTTTTAGTCCATTTAAATCGCCACGTGTTGATCTGTGGCCAAAGATGATGACATGGTCTTGTAAGGCAATAATAGTGCCAATAATCACCTACGCCTCTTTGGTATGGTAGCCAAAAGTAGACCAAATTATGTCTCAGATAACACTTAACTCAGCGTATTGGGAGCATATCGAAATTGCCCCACAACGGTTTTAAGAATAGTAACTGAACTCCATTCCATCTCGCAGCCAAACGGTCGGCAGTTAGTGCAGTCCTAAAGCTTCCTAATTTATTTCATCTTAAAAAGGCAATCTTACAGGGCATGTAAGAGTTCTGGGTTTAATGCTGAACTCTCCATGCCTGACGTTCTGAGACAAGATGGAAAGAAAAGTAGAATTCTCCAAAGGGGGTAATCAGTGATCGATCAGAATGGAGAAAAAAATGAAATATCTTTAAAACAGAGCGCGGTTTACTAATGGGTCGAAAACGGAGGACGGCAGTGCCGGTGCTGGACTTGTCGGACCACACTTCAAAAAGGCATTTGCAATGGAAAAAACGACTTCTATTTCTCAGGCGAAGGTGCATGCCTTAGAGCTATATGTCAAGGAGTGTCTTCGTAGAGACACGCATGGTGTGAATATCAACCTCCTCTCTGACAGTCAAACAGCTCTAAAATCACTAGATAGCTTCTCATTTTAATCAAGGTTGGTCTGGGAATGTTTTAAATTCTCGAAACTCAAGCACCAAGAAACTTTGTAATTCGGATGTGGGTACCGGGACATGAGCATCATTAGGGAATGAAATTGCAAGCACTTTAGCGAAAAAGGGTGGAAACACTCCATTCATAGGTCCTGAACCTTTATACGAGATAAACAACGGGCTTAAAAGTGCCTTTTTACGTTAGCGGAAACAAGGAGGCTTAACTTCGTTCAATAATGTGTGTGACTAATTAATTAAAACACATTTTTTTGCCAAAATTCGTTTTTATTCATCAACATAGTCCCCATTTTATTGAGATACAATCATTCCAACGCTTTTCCAATCTTTCGATACCGCCTTTGTGAAACGAGTTTTCTTTGCCTTCAAAATAGGCCTCAGTTTCGGCGATTACTTCATCATTTGAGCCAAATCTCTTACCACGGAGCATCTTTTTGAGGTCTGCGAAGAGCCAGTAGTTGCTGGGGGCCAAATCTGTAGAATACGGTGGATGGGGAAGCAATTCGAAGCCCAATTCGTTCAATTTTGCCATTGTTTTCATTGATTTGTAACACGGTGCATTGTCTTGGTGGAACAAATCTTTTTTCTTCGCCATATGAGGCCGTTTCTTTGCGATTTCGTCTATCAAACGCTCCAATAACGCTATATAATAGTCGCTGTTGATGGTCTGTCCCTTCTGGAGATGAATATTATTCCATGCGCATCCCAAAATACAGACTCCATAATCTTGCCAGCCGACTGTTGCGTCTTCGATTCGTTGTTGTTTTTGCTTAGGTGTGAGCAAACGCGGCACCCATTTGGAAAACACCTTTTTCATACCCAAATGTTCGTGTATTATGGTGTGTACACTGCCTGCTGATATCTTTAGAATGTCAGCAATCTCTCTCACTTTCACTTTACGGTCGGACATCGTCATTTGGCCTTCCAGTAGATGGAATGTCATCGGTGTCTGTACGACCACGTTTGAATTCGGCATACCAACAACAAATGCTTCTTTTTGATGGAGCAGAGTCCGAATAATGTTTTTCAAGCCATTCCTGGCATTGAACAGTGTTTTTTTTCATTAAAAAACAATGATAAATCAGCACACGGAATTGCTTGAAATCATTTGTTTTAAAAACTCAAAAGTAGCGTTACTTAAAGCACCGTAACTTGTAAAAAAATGGTCGGATTAACATATGATTTGGACAGTAAGCCTAAAAAGGTTGCCAACTTTCGAAAAAAATATTGATTTAGTACTAGTGCCGCCATCTATGTGTCAGTCATACACATTATTGAACGTCCTGGTAATTGAGTACTGGAGCGCCCAGAACGTGTAAGTGGAGGCAATCCTTGACCTCAGCAGAAAAGACATAAAACTCTACTTACTCTACTTTGAATTACCAACAGGACATTGTAAACTTAGTTAGCAAATGAAAAAAAAAATTGGTGTGGCAGAACATAATTACTGAATTCTGTAAAGAGTCACAAGCATCAACAGAGCATGTTCTATGTCACTGCCCAGCAGTGGCACGACGCAGACTAAATTACCTGGAAACGGTGTAATAGATTCAAACCTCCTGGTATCCTAACACTTTTTAATTGGGTACATGGCACAATTTCTCTTTTTAGGTCGCAGTACACAAATAGCCATTTTATAATAATAATGTAAGCTCATGTAGTATTTTGTCATATAAAGTTGCTAATTTAAACAGCAAATTAAAGTTTTCTGATTTTTTAAGTAATATATATCAACCAATTTGATGTAATATGTTTATTTAAAACACATGTTGTTAAAGACATTTTTTTCACCACTTTAAAGATAATAATTGAAGATGCATCGATGCTAATAAAGTTCACAACACGGGACGTGCTAGATGTGGTTGTCGGCTACAAAAGAAGGATTCAAAAAGTGTTTAATTTAAAGTTTATTGATTTGTTTGGCATTGTTGTGTTATCAATTAATTGTAGTGATTCAAACTGCACAAGCTGGAATAACGATTTTACTTCAAAATCACTCTTGCTTATGGAAGATTTAAATGCACGTATTCGGTTAGAGTAGACTGTGAAATATTATTTTTTCGAGGGGGCTCCCCAAAAGACTATATCTTAGATCAAAAAGGTAAAAAAACTTTTAAGTCTAATTATCGAAGTCATTTTGTTCTAAATGCTAGAGTCCTTGGAGACACGAAGGGAGAATATACAATACTTTCTGTGGCATCGTAGGTAAATCTTTTATCGACTACCGTATAAGTATGCTCTTTCGATTTATTACCTTTTGTTCGGGATTTTAAAGTCGAGATCAAAGCCTTTTCGGACCACAAGCCGTTAACCTTCGAACTTTTCAAGCTGTCGTACACGTCTCCTGAAGAAACAAATTTGTTTCCTCCTAAATTAATATGATATCCAAGTCGCGCGGACAAATGCTACGATTTTTTAACGTAACTTCAAACCTCAGTTTGTTAGCTCGGGCGTTATCGTGGACGAAATTCTTTGCGAGATAACAGAGAAGATAAAATCTGCAGCAGACAAAAGGTTAGGTAAAAAAGTTTTATATTCTGATTGTCAGTGTTATAATATCAAAAGCTGAAGGTTCTCTTACTTCGAGTTATGTAGTCAAGAGAAGTTGGAGTGGTACTGCAGCCAGATCGAACGCTTGAATACAGTCAAAATAGCAATTCTATGAAAAAAGTTTAGTCGAAGGTACATAATTCTTTTCCTCTGTCTGATTTTTAGGAACATTTTAAACAACTTCTATTCCGCCAGGATAATGGACTTTGTATTCCCTAGTGTATGCCAGCCTTTTCAGACCCTTTCCTAGATGCTCCTTTTGAAATGAACTTAGGAAAGCAAAAAATAATAATAAAGCTTCTGGCCTAGATTGGATTAGCTATGAATATTATAAATCTGCTCCACTAGGTTTTTTGTCTCAGCTACTAAAAACGTTCAATTCGATTACGTAAGGAAACGAATTCCCTCCTCATCCAACAGTGATGCTTTGTCTATTTAAAAAGGGTGATGCAGGTCTCGCGGAAAATTACTGAGAATTCTCTCTGCTTAACATCTATATAAAACATTTACTGGGCTTCTTTTAACACGCATTAATATTTGAATTGATTTGAATCATTGAGTAATAAGATAGAGTCACAATACCACACTTTTTGGCAAACGGACATATTGATGCGGTCGGTCGGGTGAAAATAAGAGGAAGGGCGAAGCATTGCAACAAGTTCTGAAAGCGAAAACCAATGTCTTTGCTCTTATACATGAAGTAAATACGATTTTGATATTTGAATTTTCAAATTTCGCGGACTACATACATTCGACTTTCAATAACTTTTCTTTATGTTGGTACACTGGTCTCGAAGATATGTTCACGGTTTTAACAATATAGCATGCTTTGTTTTATTTGTGTGAGGCATAAATAAGACACGTGTTTTGCGTGTTAGGATATTTTCTTCTCGGATATTTACATATAAGTACATATGTATGTATGTACATATTTGAATTTATCCAGAAAAGTTAATAAAATATATGCCGTTTATTGATTATTTACTTAATGAAATTTGCCGTCCCACTGTCGATATTCCAAATATTATACTTCATAGGCGATGAAGCAGCATTTTAAAATGTTCTTTAATACAACAAAAACTATTTCATTCCTAAACACAAGCGCATATTTCTCAAAGCAAGGCTCGATCATTCAAAAAACGAGTCCACCACATCTTCCCTCACGCGCCTGACCTGTCCATAAGCCTATTTTTCTTGAGGAAACAAAAATATTTGGTGAACCGTCAGTTTTTGGCGTTTCATTTCCGTATATTCATATGCACATATGTACATATACATATGTACATACATAATATGGATATGTATACTTTATAAATGCTCGACAGAATGGCGACAGTCGTAGCGAATGGTGATGATTTTAGCTGCTTTGTGTTAAGGGCGTGCAGAAGCATACACTAATGATGTAAACAATTATGTAAACAAAAGTCGCGTTAGCTTAAAACAAATTTACGTCTTCGACATTTCGTACCAGTGAAAATTTAAATACATACAGTTAGTAACAGAAGTAAGTATACACCGGACACGTTTTCAACTGTCCCCCAATCGATTCCTTCAAACAACCTAAGTTATAACAAATTTGGGTTTTTTTACATGAATGAAATATTGTACAAAAATCATATTTAATCCAAATAATGACAAGATTTCAAAAAGGAAGAAAATTATAGCTTTTTATATTAAACTTTATAAAAATTCATGTCTCAAAAGTAAGTATACAGTTCATCATATTATTAATTTGTGAAATCAAAAACATAACTAAAATCAAATCCTTGTATTTGGTAGGATAATCATTAGACTTTACAATCGCTTTAAGTCATGATGGCATTGATTTCACTTAAGTTTTCAGTTACAGCTGGTGGTATTTTATTCCATTCCTCTTGAAGGACGTTTTTCAGTTGTTCCTTATTAACACACTTTTATTAGGTCGGCTTGTATGCATGTATGTATGTATGTATGTAACGGAATCTTTGAGCTTAATTTTCACTGGCTTCTAAAAATCTGATCGACTTGAAATTTTGCATACCTATCAAGGACCGATGACAATGCAATAATTTGATAAAAGTTTTCCATTATCCTTATTAGGATTGCCAGGATTAATATTTTCTTTTTTTTACTGTGGGCAAAAAGTAAGGTGAATTTGGTTGTAAAATGAAAAATCTTTATTTATTCTTGTAAATCAGTTTCTCAGGCTACCTCCACGAAATAAGTTCTTCATCCCGATTACTTCTTTATCACGGCCGATAACTCCATAGCTTTAGACTCACAGTCTATAAGAAAGGAATTAAATATAACACAAATATATCGAATCATTTATTCACTGACTGCAATGATAAGAATAATTTTCATTCATAATAAAAAAAAAATAGTTTAAAGAAACTAAAAAACACGCTTTTTTGCTAATCGAACTAAAAACAAGAAAATAAAAAATAGTTAAAAAAAACTAAAAAACACGCTTTTATTGCTAATCGAACTAAAAAATAGAAAATAAATTTTAATGACAAAGGGACCTATAATGAAGTAATAGCAAATCGAACGATCAGTCATAGTCAACTACCTCAGAACAGAATTATAACAAAAATTAAGATACAAATAGAGTAATTCAAATTAGAGTTTTTTATTTTTAATCGGATGTTTAGTTATTTGCCGCTTTAACCTTTAACTACTGAGGTGGTGGTAAATTTTACACCTCGTTGTTTGTTTTCTCTCTCACTCTCTGCAGTTGAGCGCTATCAATTTCATTCTCTTGGTATCTTCTCGTCATCCTATGATTATTATTCAGTTGTATTTCTACAGTCGGGGGTATTGTATAAGCGGAGATATACCAGTGCTGGTGTCAAAATTACCACTCGTCCGGGGTTACGTATTTTTTTAATAGAAATTATTTTGCCACCACATCAGACTAAGCGTAAGTATTTAATAGAAAATAAAATACCACTTCTCAGGCTTAGCGTTAGTTTTTCGTGGAATCATTTTGACTACTCCTACGATTTATTGCAACTTATTTTATTAGGTTATGTCAAATTCAAGCAAATTAAATGACTTAGCGATAGCCAGATTAAATGACTTAGTGATAGCCAGATTGCTGGAGGACGATGACGAAATCAGTGACGTTGATGATGAAATTGCTGATCCTGACTTTTGCCTTCAAGATAGTGATACAGATAATATAATGACCATTGAAGATGAAGAAGGAAGTGAATGTGATGTTTCCGAGGAAGATGTTGCTAAAGAAATTGACAATGCTAATGAACATGGAGATGGAGAAGACGCAATTGAGTCAATAGGAGTAACCAAATATTTTTATGGAAAAAAATGGGTATAAGTGGTCAGCAAAAGAGCCAGAACGGTGCAGTAAAATTATACTACATAACATCATGCGCTTGCCAAAAGCGTAGCAGCAAAACCTTGAAGATGGAATAATTGGGTTTTGGTCAAGATTTTTCGATAGAAATATAGAGAACCTAATTCTTCAACACACAAATACCAAACTAAAGGCTAAGTTCGATAAGTCTCAAAGAAGTGAAGCGAAATGTTTGGATACTATGTATTGAGTTGCGAGCATTTTTCGGTGTTTTGATATATTCGTCCGTTTTCAAATCGAATCACGAAGACACTAGCCTTATATTTGCAACAGATGGAACAGGCAGACAAATTTTCAGGTCCACAATGTCGGAGGAACGATTCCTATGCATCCTTAGCTGCTTACGATTTGATGACTCCACAGACAGAAAGGAACGATTATTAACGGATCCATTGGCTGCCATTTCAGAACTGTTCAATAAGTTTATAGAAAACTGCCGAAAAAATTATACAATTGGTACCCATGGATGCATCGATGAAATGTTAGTGCCGTTTCGCGGTAGGTGCAGATTTAAAATGTATATGCCAAAAAAGCCTGCAAAATATGGCATTAAAATAATGGCGTTAACAGATGCTCGCACACAGTACCTTGCAAATGCTTATATATACCATGGCAAAAACTCTGACGGAAATGGTCTTACAACTGAAGAAAAAAGGCTATCAGTACCAACACAAGCCGTATTAAGGCTAACTAAAATTATAGAAGGAAGTAACAGAAATATTACTGCTGATAATTGGTTTTCCTCAATGCAGGTTATAGAAGAATTAAAAAAAAGACAGCTTACGTACTTGGGCACATTAAAGAAAAATAAAAGGGAAATACCTCCCGAATTTCAGCCCAATAAAAACAGACCAATTGGATCTTGTTTGTACGGTTTCACCAAAGAAGTTACCATTTTATCATATGTGTCTCACAAAAACAAAGCTGTTCTTTTGTTATCTTCTATGCATCACAGGGAAGAAAGCGATATCCAAAGTGGAAAGCCGGCAATAATAGGAGACTATAATAACACAAAAGGGAAAGTTGATGAACTTGATAAGAAGTGCTCCATATATTCAACCACTCGACGTACGCGATGCTGGCCACTCGCAATTTTTTATAAACTACTGGATATAAGTGCTGCAAATGCTTACGTTATATATCAATCTTGTGCTGAGTTTGATGATAAATCGAGGGCAGACTTTTTGCAAAGGTGACAGCATAATCCTCGACTACCCAGGTTAATTCGAGACAATATAAGTAGCATCTTAGGACCAGACTCCGTAGCTTCCCCTCTAGTAGAGCCGGCCACAAATGCGAAAAAGTTATGCTACATTTGCCCTAGTAGGTTGAAGCGGAAGACTCCACATGTTTGTTTGTTTTGTACTAAGCCTATGTGTATGGGATGCAGTAAACGCGTATGCGTGAAGTGTGCAAATAAGGAATTTGATGAGTAAAAATCCTCCAAAAAGATTGATCTGCAGTTTTTTTTTTTTTAACATAATTTTTGTTTGTTTTCTTTTTTCTGATTCTAATGTCATAAATTTGGCTGTGAAAAGTGCCTTTATCTAGTTTTGAATTTTTTCTTACAATTTTTTTAAGTTATGTTACTGCTGTTTTTTTAGTTTTAAGAAAAGTGACTATGAAATAAAGTCCTTGTTTTGTTAAACTAAAAGTTCGTTCTCTTTAAATTTATTACTCTATTCATTTAAAAATATGTTTTAGTATTCCAATTAAAAACAAATAGTTTAAAAAAAATTTTTCGTTCACAAAAATTACTTATAGATTATAAAGGGGTAAAATTTACCCCCACCTCAGTAACTACGTCCAAATATTTCACCTCAGTAGTTAAAGGTTAAATGTTCCTATAAATGTTCGATTGGGTTGGTATCCGGGGAATGTGGCGATGATTTCAGCTGTTTACGCACATAGTATGACAGCCATTCTCGTACAATGTTGGATGTGTGCTTGGGGTCATTAACCTGCTGGAAGATAAACGTCGCTCGCCCCAATTTCAAAGCGCTTTCTTTTAACTTATTTTTCAAAATATTTAAATAACCATATCGGTCCATAATATTTTCGATAAATACCAAGTTTCCAACCCCGTTTGCAGCCATACTTCCCCAAACCATCACAGAGCCCCCTCCATGCTTCACAGATACTGAACTTACACTCATCAGAAAATATGACTTGGTTTCAAAACGTTTGGTCCTATTTTTCATGATCTCGAATGAATGATCGAATGAAATCCGTTTACTCCGATTGACACTACTCACGAAGGCCTTTTTCCTAACACTGGGCCCATGATAACCTGCACTATGCAAAACCCGGCGAATAGTTTTGGTACTAAATTGTTTTCCAGTCACATTTTCAACTTCAGATTTTAATTTGGGGGCACTTATTTTGGGGTTTGTCCTGATTTTCCGTACGACTAAGCTTTTTTCTCTGGGACTTAGAAGCGGCGGACGCCCACAACGCTCTTTATTAGTGGTGCTTCCCTTATATTTATTCACAATCTTTTGAACTGCAGCAAAACTCCTATCTATCAAACGACCGATTTCTCGCAATGATTTGTGTTCCTTGTTTTGTTTTATAATCAGTTTTTTTAAATCATCAGAAAGTTATTTTCCTTTTGGTGCCATTACTAAAAATATCGCAAAAATTAATACAAAACGTACTTCCCTAAATTTTTACACTGACTTTAATTATTTCCTTTTAAAAGCTTTAACTTTTTTAACCTTCCTATACCCGCGCGTTGGTCTGTGAGACCGAGAAAATGATTTTACGTAAATTTTTGTTTTTCCAGAAACTCTACAAAGTTGAATTTACTGCTAGCTTCCGGTTTTCTTGCAAGCTCTATATTAGTGTTGGTTTGGCGTTTGCACTAGACAGGCGTGTGGTGAATTTTATAAAAATTGGTCTGTGAGACCGACGCAGGTATACATATATGTAATTTTTTGTGAAGTTAAAGCAGTTATTTTGTTTTTTGTTTCTTTCTTATTTTTTTACGTTTTACTATTTTGCAGGTACTTTTTAATATTATAATGAATGAAGAGCAAATCAGACTACTTTTGGATGAAAAAAATTCGACTTCTGATTATGAGGATGAAAATGACAGGGACGTTGAAGACTTTGTTGCAGGAAATGTAGAAAGTTATGACACCGAGCAAGCAGATGATGAAAAAATCGACGAGGAGTTAAATGAGATAGATGATAGAGAATTTTATCTTGGTAAAGATGGACACACTAGGTGGAATAATGATGCTCCGTCAAATCGTGTAAGACGTCTCGCTAGGAATATAGTCACTCAACTGCCAGGGCCTAGAAAAGAAGCAAAAAACTTGAAGGAAATAGGCGAGGTTTGGAGATTATTTTTTACTGAAGTTGTTATAAATCGTATTGTAAAGTATACTAATGAACATATTGATCTCATAAAACCTAATTTTTCAAGAGAAAGCGACTGACCTATACAGACAACATAGAAATCGAAGCCCTTTTAGGCCTTTTAATCTTTGCTGGAGTTAGGAGAAATAGTCGCTTTAATGCTAAAGATTTATTCAAAACAGATGGTTCCTTTCCGGAGATATTTCGATTAACTATGAGCTGGAAAAGATTTTATTTATTAATGCGTTGTCTAAGATTTGACAATAAATTCACGTGAGCTGAAAGGACAGCCGTAGATAAACTAGCTCCAATAAGGGAATTATTTGAAGAAGTTGTTGCCGCGTTTCAAAAATACTACAGTGTGTCCCAGTTTAGTCTCATGTTTTTATTGCAAATAAATATTTTTTAAGCTAGAAAAGGCATTTTTTGTTTTTTTTTTTGAAGAGGTAAAAGCGTAAGTTTTCTTTTTAAGGCAGATTTGTGCATGAATTGCGATATGCCATGATTTTTTATTTCAAGACTAAAAACTTATATAATTTATAATTTATGTATTGTCCAAGAAGTGTTTTTAAGTTATTATAACTTATTTTTATTTATGTGAATAAAGAAAATTGTTATTGTTTTGTTTTTGTAGTACTTATCGGTTTTGATGGCGTTTTTGTTAATCACTTAAAATCAATAAAATAAGTGAATACAAATTTAATGCTTAGTTTTATTTTTTTATTACATCTACGGGATTGAAAAATAATAATTTGTTTTTAGTTTTGTTTGAAAAAACTAATATTTTATGTAGTTTGAACTTTCGGTCTGTGAGACCGTGCGCGAGTATACATATGTGTTACAAAAATTAACGCGGGTATAGGAAGGTTAATCAATACGTTAAAATAAATGTTATGCTAACTGAACAATCGTTTGCTGTATACTAAATTTTGTGACATAAATTTCGCTGGCATCAAAGACAAAGCAAAGCGTGGATAACGGTACCTAAAATTTACAGCTAAATTAAGGCGCAGATGAAAGCTTATCCCAGTACACAATTACCATGTGTAAAATATTTTGAGTACATATTAAGGAAAGCGTTAGCGTCAAACAATTCCATAAATTAGGCTCCTGTATACTTATTTGTGTTACTAACAGTACATTCCAGATTGTTGCTTTGTTTGTGCTGTAGTGTATCTACATACATATGTTTAGAACTTGCTTGGCTGCGTCGTACAGTGTCTTCTTCGCGGGCACAAATAAAAAAAATTATCGTCCGAAATATAAACGTATTTGAATTGTTGAAATGTTTCAGAAAAAAACATTTTCAAACCTCATTTTGGATTTAATTCAATCGAAAATATAAAAGCTATGAATAATCAAAAAAAAGCAATCCCGAATATATAAGATTCAGCGTAGTCTAGCCCACTAAGAAATTTATTTATCAAAAATCATTCATTTTTGCCCACTTAAAATTATGCTCACTGTTTATATTGAGCGTTTACTCTTTGTGTTTACTGACAAAGCCATCATTGGTCGCCTTTATTACTCGGCACGATGATTTGCGTATCTTTATGCATAGAGTAATTAATATAATGATTTTACCACGGAGTCGAACCAACGAGCTTAAATTCGAATTAAATACGATCCAATACGAAAACATTACTTGTCCATCGAACTTTTTCAACGGCCCAGGAGCAGTGCTTTCACAGAAGCTCTAGGATGAAAACGACTAATAATTGAACCCTATGTATGTACATAAAACACATTTATTAATTATGGCTCTCTTAATTCCAAGTTCTTCTGGTGCAGATTTAAATACATTTCATAATATCCACCATTTCACATTTGTCATTATAAATAGATATGTACATATGTACGTACGTGCATATGAAATATCATCATTCTTATGGGAGCGTAGAAAAACAAACGCCCAACAAAAAAGCATTACTATTCACTGCGACATATCTGCCGTTCGGAATCGGCTTAAAATTGAAGGTCCCTCCATTTGTGGAACAACATCAAGGCGCACGCCACAAATAGGAGTAGAGGAGCTCGGCCAAACACCCAAAAAGGTTATACGCGCCAATTATATACAGGGTTTGATTGAAAAGTAATGAGCCTTCCCGCGCGGAGCGTCTGCCAAGCGATCAACCGAATCGGGTGGTGGGGGAAAATGATCGTTGGACCTTCCCCTTCCACTAGAAACCGGTCCCATTTCGCTGGCAACAGCGGTGCAGTCAACATCACTCCGCGCGTGAAAGCTGTTTTAAAATTGTGTTAGAATTTTGCAGTGGCGAAAATGCAGCGATCGTTGGAGCCATATTACTCGATCAAATGTTGCGTAAAGCTAAGCAAAACGAGTACCGAAATCATTGGGCTACTCAAGGAGGCTTAAGGGGACCAATCTCTGTCTATTGCCCAGGTAAAACGGTGGCACAAGTCGTTCAAGGAAGGCCGGGAGGACGTCGAAGACGAACAGCGATCTGGAAGGCCTTCGACGACGCAAACAGACGAAGATGTGAACCGGGTTCGTGAGTTTTTGAACATTGACCGTCGTGCTGGTCTACGTGAGATCAGTGAAGAGTTAAATTTAACTTATTACAATGCGCCTGAAAAGAAAGCTGAAGGGGAGACGTTTCGACTCCATCGAGGCGATCCAAAAAACTGTGACAGCCGAATTGAAGTTACCACTTCGTGGAAGGAGATTTCAGTGGATAGAGGAGATCAAAGAGAAATAGACGAAGGAACTGAAGGCCTTCCTTTCGTCGGCCTACCAGGGGTGCATGGATGACTGGGTTAAACGTTGGCATATGTGTGTTGCTTCAGACGTGTCATATTTCGAAGGAAATAAAATAAATTTGTCTGGAATTTTACTCTGTTTTGTTTTATTTAAACATTCCCGGCATTTTCAGATCATAAGGTACATATATTCTACATATATAGAGTTATTCAATAGGTGCGCTTCAACTTTTTCCCGATAGGGAGGGCGAACGACGCAATATTTTTTATTTTTCGCTTGTCATTTGTAAACTTCATTAGTATACATTTCATCATGGAACGCTACACACTTGAGCAACGATTGTAAGTCGTGCAAATTTTTTATGAAAATAATCGTTCTGTTGCTGCTACTTTAAGAGCATTACGGCCATTTTACGGTCCATTTAACAAGCCGTCCCGTTTTGGGGTTATGTGTAGTCATTGGTCTATAGTAACAAGCCGGCGACGATTTGTGAGCTCAGAGCCAATATTGAACGCGAAATTGCTGGAATTTCGGCCGATTTATGCAAAAGAGTGGTCGAAAATTGGGTTCAACGATTGGACTTCGTAAAACGTGCACGCGGTGGTCATGCAAAAGAAATCGAATTTCATACTTAAATGTATATGTTCAAACTCGATAATAAAAAAAAAATTAGTTAAAAAAGTCAAACCGTTAAATATCCACATTCACCAAATTAGGAACAATTCTATATGGCGAAGTTAGCAATATATACATATGTACGTATATATGTATATGTGATCCTGGAAAAGTTAACGTAAGAGAGTTAACAAAGCGGAGCGTAGTCCACAGATTTGAATATAGCGTTTGCATTGAAATGTAAAATGCCATGATTTGCTGTTAGGCAAAATAAAATAACAGCAGACTTGTACATTTTTCTTTCATACTTATTTGCCGTCGGCATTTTGCATGCGCAAATGGATTATTTCTTGTGAGATTAATAAATTTATTCTAAGTATATGCATGCAGTTTCGGTAGTCTAGCGTAAGTGCACTAGCCTGCTATCCCAGATGTTGGGGGTTCGAATCCCACGTAAAGCACGGTGTTCGCACTTTTCCAAATGTACCTTCTCTCCCACTTTCTAAAACCAAAAACAAACAAGAAAAAAATCTCGGTCCTCAACCCCAAAAGGTACTCAGGAAGCAAAAACAAAGAAAAACACACAGTTACACAATGCATCAGTGGCGCCAGCAAGATGAAGCGGGCAATCGCCATAATAGCGCAGACACACCAAATTTAGCGAAGTCCTCAATCATCTGTGCGATTCTTCTGCCAGAAAATGTTGACACACAGATGGCAGGCGTAACAGTAACCAGGCATTGTTCCTAAGCAACGACAGGTGGGCACTACTTTGGACTGATAGCGGCAGGCTAATCACCTACCCTGTCAGAAATCAAATAGATAAACGAAATCAACACAAGAAAAGTCTTGTCGAGGCCCTATGCTCGCTAGAGGAGTGAGGAAGGAAATAAATCTATGCATGCATGAAAGTCAAATTTTAAGTATTTAATTAACTAAATTGTATTGATATTAAGTGTATTATCAAAATTATTTCAAAGTATCCACATAAAAAAATTTACTTTGAAAACCATCAATTTACATCAAGGGTTTGTATCAACAATATATTGTACTCTTTAAATTACTATTATAAATCCATCCATATTTATGTGGCCAGAAAAAAGTCTTGACCTGCCTCATAACACAGCTCATTCTTCTTCTTCTTCATTGGTGCAATAACCGCTGACGCGATTTTGGCCGTGTTCAGCAAAGCGCGCCAGTCGTTTCTTTCTCGGGCTACCCGGCGCCAATTGGACACACCAAGAGAATCTAAGTCCTTCTCCACCGGATCTTTCCAACGCATAGGAGGCCTTCCACTTCCTCTACTACCACCAGCTGGTACCGCATCGAATACTTTCAAAGCCGGAGCGTTTGTATCCATTCGGACGACATGACCCAGTCAACGTAGCCGCTTGATCTTTATTCGCTGCGCTATGTCTATGTCGTCGTAAAGCTCATACAGCTCATCGTTCCATCGTCTGCGATATTCGCCGCTGCCAACGAGCAAAGGTCCACAAATCTTACGCAGAATCTTTCTCTCGAACACTCCAAGCGTCGCTTCACCAGATGTTATCAGCGTCCAAGCTTCTGCGCCATACGTTAGAACGGGCATGATGAGAGTCTTGTAGAGTGTTAGTTTTGTTCGTCGAGAGAGGGCTTTACTGCTCAGTTGTCTACTTAGTCCAAAGTAGCACTTGTTGGCAAGAGAGTTTCTAAGTTGGATTTCAAGGCTGAAATTGTTATCGGTGTTAATGCTGGTTCCTAAATAAGCGAAGTCTTTTACAACCTCGAAATTATAACCGGTAATAGTGACGTGGGTGCCGATACGCGAGTGCGACGACTGTTTGCTTGAACACAGTAGGTACTTCGTTTAGTCCTCGTTCACCACCAGACCCATAAGGTTCGCTTCTTTATCCAGTTTGGAGAAGGCAGAACTAACAGCGCGGTTATTAAGGTCGATGACGTCAATATCATCGGCATACGCCAACAATTCTACGCTCTTATAAAATATTGTGTGCGAGTAAGTTCTGCGGCTCGTACGATGCTCTCCAACATCAGGTTAACTAAGTCACACGACAGCGAGTTACCTTGTCTGAAACCTCGTTTGGTATCAAACGGGTCGGAGACTTCCTTCCCAATTCTGACGGCGCTGCAGATTGCAGGATCCCCCTTCTTATGGATTGGGCAGAGCACACTTAAATTCCAATCGGCAGGCATGCTTTCATCCGACCATATTTTGCATAAGAGCTGATGCATGCACTTTACCAGCTCCTCGCCGCCATTTTTGAATAGCTCAGCCGGCAGTCCGTCGACGCCTGCGGCGTTGTTGTTCTTTAGCCGCGTTATCGCTATTCTCACCTCGTCATGGTCGGGTAGCGGAACGTCAATTCCGTCGTCGTCAATTGGGGTATCGGGATCTTCACATTCTCTGTGACATGCGCAGCTGTCACTGTTTAACAGGTTCGAGAAGTGTTCCCTCCATAATTTAAGATTGCTCTGGATGTCAGTCACCAGTTCGCCGTTTTTGTTGTTACAGGAAAACGCCCCGGTCTTGAAACCTTCTGTAAGCCGCCGAACTTTCTGATAGAATTTTCGGGCGTTGTTCCTATTGGCCAGCATCTCAAGCTCCTCGCACTCACGTATTTCGGCCTCTCGTTTCTCCTTTCGAGTAATACGTCTCTCTTACTATTTAAGCTCTCGGTAGCGATCCTACATGGCTCGCGTTGCGCCCGATCGCGGCGTGGCTCTATAGGCGGCATCCTTTCTATCTGTGGCAGCATGACATTCCTCGTCGTACCAATTGTTTTTTCGGGATCGTCGGAATCCGATTTCTTCTTTGGCGGCGGTGCGTAGGGAACGAGAAATGTTGCTCCATTGCTCGAGCATGCCGGTTTGTTGGGCAGTGCTCTCTGAGAGCAGGAGTGAGAGTCGAGTGGCAAATCTTCTGGCTGTCTGTTTTGATTGCAGCTTTTCGATGTCGAACATTCTTTGAGTAGGTAGATGTACGTTTTTTGCTGCACAGAGGCGTGTGCGCAGTTTGGCTGCAACAAGGTGATGATCCGAGTCGCTGTTAGGTCCTCGTATCGTTCGTACATCTAACACACTAGAAGCGTGTCTTCTGTCTATCACAATATGATCGATCTGGTTTCGCGTTTTTCGGTCAGGTAGCTTGGAGGATCTTTTTACGCTGGAATCTGGTGCTGCAGACTACCATGTTTCGAGCCCCGCGGAGGTCGATCAGCCACTGTGCGTTACCATATGTTTCGTTGTGCAGGCTGAATTTTTCGAATGTGGGACCGAAAATTCTCCACCCTGGCGTTGAAGTCGCCAAGCACGATTTTTGTGTCTGGGCGGGGGCAACGCTCATAGGAACGTTCCAAGCGCTCATAGAAGGAATCTTTGGACGCATCGTCCTTCTCTTCCGTCGGGGCGTGCAAATTAGCGAATCGCGCTTTGATGCGAAATATTGCGAGACGCTCGTCCACCGGAGTGAACGACAGTACTTGAAGTCTCCCTCCCACAACAAATCCGACACCGAATTTGCGCTCCTTTACATGGCAGCTGTAGTAGACGTCGCAAGGTCCTATGGTTTTCTTGCCTTGCCCCGTCCATCGCATCTCTTGGATTGCAGTGATGTCAGCCTTTACTCTCACGAGGACATCATTAAGGCACTGGACATTCCAAGTGCATGCCCTCAAATCGTATTCCTTAATTCCTTTGCAACGATCGTCATCAGTATTGCAAATTCTAATACGAGGCTTTGTTGCTGTTTTCATTGGTGGGGCTTTTTAAGTGGCGGGTCCCAAACCCAGCGCACAACCAGTTATCCTGGAATGCTTTGCCTTCTCACGTTAGCTCACTCCCGAACGGGTGTTCGGAAGCTACCCAGAGGATACGTGGACTAATCCCGGGAATTGTGAGCTGCTTGAACCATATGCAGAAGAATCGTCATGGCCCCTCCCAAGTGAATGACGATTAGTAACTTTCCCCACTTGCGCGGACTTCTACACATGAAACCATCCTCCACATGCATATAAAAAGAGCAAATGGACAATCATATGCAAACAAACTCCTAACATACGCAAAAAAACTTATCTAAACCGTATGCGTTTAAACATACATATGTTTGTTGGGATAATGTATGTACGTAGATGTTTCTACTCTGAGCAAAACAATGCATATTGGTATATACATATGTATTTACATATAACCGCACACTCTCACTATATGCCTCTACATGCTTATGTTTCCAAAACTAAAATTCTAAGCCTAGCGACTACAAGAACAAAATGCATTCATAGGCACAACTGTGCCGACCATGATTATTTACCCGCAACGGCGCTGAACATTTTCAAATATTGTAAAGTACAACAAAAACAAATTCATTGATGTGTTCGAGCTCATATTTCTACGAGCAAAGTACTTTCATTCACAAAACGAGCCGCCCATATGCCAAATTTCTGGACCATTCGAAAATAGTCAATAATGGAATATTTCTTGTAAAATTATTTGCCAATATTTGGTAAATCTTGAATTTGAGTCAGGTCGAGTGGCCGCGTTCCGTACATTTGTATTCATTAATATATGTGTGTAAATATGTTAAAAAAAAAACAGCAAGAAGTAGTTTATAAAAAAATTCTGTGTTGGATATTTCACTACTGAAATAAATCTCGAAGCCATTATATTATGTTCTCTGATAACACTGGATCACAAATTTCAACTTTTTTTCTGCACCAGAGACGCCGTTATGAGATTCCTATGTAAAATAACCGTCTGATTCCGAAAATCAAGGTTATTCTTTATTCTATGCTAACGTTTTTGAGATATTTACGAATTACCGTTATTTCAAAAAAAAAAAAATATTGGGCCCACTTAATCATATATATCTCGAAAACGAATTGAGCGATTCCAAAACCGATTAAAGCTTTTAAAAGGTAATAAAATTTGCTATAAACTGTGCTATCATAACGGATTTTTTAAATTTTTTTGTAAAAATATTAAATAATTTGTACTTTGAGAGAAAGGATCTCGAAAAATTTTTACTTTTTCGTGTATTTTTTGTTTTCGCTCTAAACTCTGTCTTAACAAAAAAAAAAAATTTGATTCAACAAAATCGATGAACTAATACAAAAGTTACAAACATTCAAGTAAATATATCCATTTAATACTTAAGTACCCTACTGGTATTATGTGTTAGTATTCGCATATCAGTTTGTTGCAGGTAGATTTTGGAAGGGTTATTAGATACAAAAAATTCTTAGTGTCGTTATCTCAAACACAGATACATTTCAAGCAAGATCATATGTTTAAGGCAGGTAGTGTTTTCTATGTATAACTAGGGAACCTTTTTGTATAGGTAGGCTTGCATTTTTAGTTGATCTATGTAAGTATAAATATTAGTACATGTGCCTCGTTCCTTCATAATTTCTGCAAAGATCGCCGGATACTGTTCACTTTATAATTGCAGTTTATAATCCGTCATTTACTTAAAAATATAATATGAATAAAAAGGCGCGAGAGTTTGAGTGTAAAAATGATCCAGATATGTTCTGTTTCATCTGCGGGTAATTTATCCTTAAAAGGATGCGACGTGTGTTTTCAAATTTTTTGAAATTTGCATACCATATGTGTTATGGAATTGAGCCTAGAAACAATGAAAAACCATGAACACCGAATACTGTGTGCACCACATGTCGAGTCGAATTGATGTTTTCGGAAACCGGAATCAAAAGGTACATCGTAAAAATTAGGAGTTTGCTCTCTTTTAATGCATATCTAACTAATTTCTTAAACTATCTATTTAGGCGACATATGAAATTTATTACACCAATGAAGTGGAGGGAACCAACTTGCCATTCAACGGACTGCTATATTTGTACTAAAAAAGTATTTGGGGTTGTCAAGAAAAGTAACCTATGCGAGCGTAGCTAGAGTGTCATTACCAGAACTAAATTCAACGCTCAAGCTACATTGCCAGAATCAAATTTAACTTTAGTTCCGGCTCCAGTTTCATTGTCAACAGCAGTATCTGATTACGCGGCATCATGTTGTACTGAATTGCAAACGGAAAACGAAAGAAACCCTTCGTCACAAGCACAACTCAATGATTGGATAAGGGATTTGGAATTGTCAAAAGAAAAGGCCGAACTACAGGCCTCTCGTATGCAACAATTTAAATTTTTTTCATCCGATGTTAAGGTAACATATTATAGGACTCGTCACTAACAATTCTCCCAGTACTATACGAAGAAGGACAGTGTTTGTTATTGCAAAAACATTGCTGGTCTATTTAAACAGTTTGGTGAGCCATCTGATTCAAAAGAGTGGCGATTGTTCATAGACGGCAATAAATTAAGTTTAAAGGCCGTATTATTGCATATTGGCAACCAAAAGCCATCTATCCCGATCGCGCATGCAGTAAATACGAAGGAAACATATGAAACAAAGCAAAAATTGCTTAAATTAATTAAATACGAAGAACATGATTTGAAAATACGTGCCGATCTAAAAGTCGTTGGAATGCTCCGCTCCACATCAAGCTCGGCCTTATCAAAAACTTTGTCAAGGCTTTCGACAAAGAAGGCGAAGCTTTTCATTATTTCATCTTTCCACAGATTTCAGAAGCAAAAATAAAGGAAGGGATTTTTGTGGGGCCGCAAATAAGCAAAATAATGGCCAAAACCCATTTCAAAGAGCTATTGTCACCAGTGGAGGCAGCGGCGTGGGACTCTTTTGAAAAGGTCGTTACTCCTTTTGTAGGCAAACACAAAAGTCCTTACTTCGAGCTGCTAGTGAACGATTTAATCAAAAACTATGCGGAAATGGGTAAATAAAAGACACATATAAGACCGTTTTCTCAGTTAACTTTAAAACTAAACAAAAAATTTGAAAGCAAATTTTTAAATTTACATGAGAATATATAGCCCTTAATCTGAATTTATTGCCCTGCTCCGAACAAACAAGAACGACCAAAATTTGTTCTGAATTGGAAGATTAATCCAGCCTAAGAAAATTATATGCTAATGTGTCACTTATGTATTTATCTAATTCCCTTTTTAATTTTCTTTCAGGAGTAAATATGTCTTTAAAAATTCATTTTCTGCACTCCCATTTCAATTTTTTCCCGCAAAATCTTGGCGACGAAAGTGACGAGCATGGCGAAAGGTTTCACCAGCAAATGAAAATGATTGAAAGTCGGTATCAAGGATTCCGGGATGTCGCTATGATGGGTGACGTCAAAACAAGACACATAACTTTTTCAATTATAAAATAAGATGGATATATTTTCTTGAATGCTTGTAACTTTTGTATTAGTTCATCGATTTTGTTTAATCAAAGTTTATTTTTTTTGTAATAAGACAGAGCTTAGAGTGAAATTAAAAAATATACGAAAAAATAAAAAGTTTTAAAGATCCTTTCTCTCAAAGTACAAATTATTTAATATTTTTACAAAAAAAATTAAAAAAATCCGTTATGATGGTTCGTTATCTTTGAATCTGCAGGGCCTAGCAAAAAGTGTTTTACACACAGTTTACACAGCTTATAGCAAATTTTATTACCTTTTAAAAGCTTTAAACGGTTTTGGAATCGCTCAATTCGTTTTCGAGATATATATGATTAAGTAGGCCCATTTTTTTTTTTTTTTGAAATAACGATAATTCGTAAATATCTCAAAAACGTTACCATAGAATAAAAAATAACCTTGATTTTCGGAATCAGACGGTTATTTTACATAGGAATTTCATAACGGCGTCTCTGGGGCATTTTGGCTGTAAACCAGTGTAATAGATAAATAATTAATTAGTATATAACTTGACGTATGTAGTTCTCTAATTGATAGAAAGTGAACAAAAACATATGCATATATCTGCAAAGTTAGAAACTTACTCTGAAATCAGAATGCCGCTTATTTGGAGGCCACATACATTCAGCCTTCGGGTGAAGCCCAATGGCATCTCCCTCAAGGAGGTGATGGGTATGACGACTCCGCGGACCCTAGTCAAGATATCCCTCGTTTCAGCGACTTTCTAAGAGTTAGCTAGAAAGTTAGAAGACAAAATTCAGCACATGTCTGTTCCCATATTGGCCGGTGTGTGTTCACCATGTTAGGTGCGACTGTATGTAGAAACCATTACCGGTATGCAACGGGGCGCATGAGGAGACCCTGGAAAGGTCATTAACTCCGGTGTATATCACTAACCAGCCGCCGTGGACCCTGGTCAGGAAGTGTTCATTAGGCGAAAGAGTAGTAGCTTTCGTTGCTCCGGGCGAGCGGGGGTCCGCCCGTGATCGGTAAAGCGTAGGTCAGGCCTCAGGGAACTAGGGTAGTAGCATTGCCTCCGGGGGTACACCCGCTCTGGATTATTTCGGCCCGCCACCCTGCACACGTTGCGCTGGTTAAATAAAAAAGTATGGAAAAAAGACAAAGAGAAGACAAACAGCAGAAGGCCATTAATGATGGAGATCTAGAGCAGAGCCCTTTCGTAAGGAAACCTCGATTGCTTCGCTCGCCACCACAAAAAGCAAATACGCCTCGAGTGCATAATTGCCAGCTATTGAAATATCAAAGACGGTCAATAAAGGAGTTGAAATGACGCCTCAAGAATTTGACGTAAGAGTAACGTCAAAAGAGGCTAAAAATACTGCAAATGCGCCCAATGTGCCGTCACAAACCCCTGTAATTACAAAGGACGCAAACACAGAAAGGGAAAAACTGCATCTCCACGACAAGAGTTTTTCCCAAACTGCGAGCTGAAGAAGAGGAAGCCGTAGAGAAGTGTTTGAGAGTGTTGCTCAAATCCTCAAAAACATCCGAGAAAAGGGAAAACAGTTAACGCTGATTTTTTGAAACAATTAGAGGAAACCGTAAAAGCGGTCGGTTCCATTACAACCCTCAGACCAACTTTAACTGTAGAGATCAGAGATTTGGATGCCGTCACGGGGAAGAAGGAACTTGATGACGCACTGAGAAAAATGCTAGCCGGAACTAACGAAAATATCGATGTTAGCAACTATCGAATGAACGACAACAAGTACGGGCTTATGTTACTCTCGCTATTGAAAGCGCAGAAAAGCTGGTCAAGCAAAACAATATCAAAATCGGATGGTTTAGTGCCAGGATGAGAGCTAGCACATCTCTGAAGCGGTGCTACCAGTGCTTCGGTGTCGGATACCTTCAATCAAACTGCAAAGGACCAGACAGAAGCTGGGCACAAAATGAAAGAGTGCACCAAAGAACCCAAATGCTGCTTATGTACTGATGCCAGTCGCAGTGAGAGAAAGCATATACCAGGCTCGGGCAAATGCCCGATGACAACAGAACATGCCAAGATATGATTATAATTCAAGCAAACATGCACAGGAGTAAAAATGCTGACTTGCTAATGGAGAAGATGGTCTTCGAAAATGGAGTTCAAGCAGTATTGATAAGCGAACAATATTCTCAATCCGAGAAAGCTTAGATCAAAGACGAGTCGGGAACTGCCGAGATATGGATCAGGCGATGATTTCATTAACGTTCAAATAATAGTGGGAGACTTCAACTCAAAAGCAACCGAATGGGGTTCGTCGACAACGAACTCAAGAGGTAGACGAGTGGTGGACATGGCAGCCAGACTAGATTTAGTGGTGCTGAACATAGGAACGACTACATACCAAAAGCCAGGTGGCGAAGGCACCATACCCGAAGGCACACACACATTGCATTGAAATGGAAAACCAACGAGTGCGTCAAAAGAGAAATAAAAGTACACGCAAATGGAACATAAACAAGTTAAACCCAGCGACGCTCCTTGCAACTATTGACGAAAATAAAACCACGATCTGTACGTATAGTACCGCCAATACACTAAACAAGACAACAATGCAATGCATTACGATAGGTTGCAACGCATCTATGCCTAAAATAAATAAGAACAAAAAAAGAAATGCTGCAACACATGAGATCGCTAAACTTAGATATAAGTGCATCCATAAGCGTAGAAAGTATACTAGAGCCAGAAGATTGGGCCCGGCGATAACGGAATCCGAAGAATACAAAAAGAGCAGAAAAGAATTGAGGAAAGCTATAAGCCAAAGCAAAAAAGACAAATGGGAAGAGCTAAGAAATGATCTAAGCAATAACCCATGGGGGTTGAGCTACAAAATCGTTATGAAAAAGCTAGAGGCCAAATCCCCTGCTGCTGATATGGAAACAGAAGTGGTTAGCAAAATAGTTGACATACACTCCCCAAACACATTGTACTGAGAGGGAAAAACTCGAGTATGAAGCAACGGAACCTGTCCCATTCACGGAAGAAGAACTTATGGATGCTGCAAAAGCAATGAAATGCAATAAAGCGCCAGGACCTGATGGCATAGTTGCAGAAATATTGGAATTATTGGCAATCGAACGCCCTTTTTTGCTGCTAAACATGAACAAAGCATGCCTAAAAGAAGGATTTTTTCCAGAAATATGGAAAAAACAAAAACTAGTACTAATCAGTAAGGGAAAGGGAGACCCAACATTAGCGTCCGCTTATAGACCGCTATGTGTGCTGGATAGCGCAGAAAAACTCTTTGAGAAACTGATAAAGCATAGGCTTAGCGAAGCCTTGGAGAAAAGTTGCGGCCTGTCTGACAGTGTCAGATCTACCTTAGGAGCCATCCCAGATGTAATAGCTAGCGGAGAACATGCCCAGGCAGGTAATCGATACTCCAAATGCTTAGTTTTACTAGCCACACTGGATATTAGAAACGCTTTCAACAGTTTAAGTTGGGACGACGTAATTGAAGCCATAAAGGTAAAATTCAAAATCCCGAATAATCTATTGAAGATTATTCGTAGGTATCTAATCAATCGCGTCCCCCCTTACGTAACGCGAGAAGGGTGTCAGACTAAACAAATAACAGCAGGCGCAGCCCAAGGATCAATACTCGGACCTGAACTTTGAAATATAACCCACGATGAAATCCTTCGAATAGAGATATGCCTGAGGATGTGCATTTAGTGGGATACGCAATTGATATTATATATACATATATAATTGACGCGTACACCCTTTTTGGGTGTTTGGCCGAGCTCCTCCTCCTATTTGTGGTGTGCGTTTTTATGTTATTCCACAAATGGAGGTTCCTACAGTATCAAGCCGACTCCGAACGGCAGATATATTTATGAGAAGCTTTTTCATGGCAGAAATACACTCGGAGGTTTGCCATATCCTGCCGAGTGGCGACCACTATTAGAAAAATGTTTTTATTAATTTTGGTGTTTCACCGAAATTCAAACCAACGTTCTCTCTGTGAATTCCGAATGGTAGTCAAGCACCAAGCCATTCCGCTACGGCGACCGCCAATGACATTTACAGATGACACTACGGCTGTAATAATCGCCCGAAACTCTGACGAAGCCAAAATGAAGTTAAATAAGGTGATGATCCCAGTTCAGACATGGCTAGAAGACCATGGATTAAAGCTGGCTACAGAGAAAACGGAGCTAATCCTTCTAACGAATAGACGTATCCCATTAGAGAAGATGGATATACAAGTACTATTTGCCACTTTATCAACACAAAGACAGGTCAAATACCCAGGAGTTCAATTAGACACAAGGCTAATTTACTGGGTGCACATAAATCATGCTGCCACAAGAGCTGCCAAAGTTAGCGGCATGTTAAGTAAGCTCATAGCAAACCTTGGAGCTCCAACGCAGAACAAGCGACAACTTTTAATGGACACGACGAACTCGATTCTCTTATACGGATACGCAATATGGGCAGATTCGCTAAGGGTGCAATGCCGGCGGAAAACTCTGCAATCTGTGCAACGCACTTGCGCTCTCGTGGCTTCGTCATACAGAACAGTATCTGAAGCAGCGGTTTTAGTTATCAGCGGAATCATCCATATAGATATTCTAGCACAAGGGCGCAAACGGAGATGGGAGGCTAAAAACACAGGAACCCCAGTACCATGCTTTTCCGATATGGAACTCTGAAAGGTACGGTAGATGGACAGGGAGGCTAATACCCGATCTAAAAAAGTGGGTAGAAAAACAGCACGGTGAGGTTAACTATTACCTCACACAGTTTTTGTCCGGAAATGAGTCCACACCAAGAGAATCTAAGTCCTTCTCCACCGGATCTTTCCAACGCATAGGAGGCCTTCCACTTCCTCTACTACCACCAGCTGGTACCGCATCGAATACTTTCAAAGCCGGAGCGTTTGTATCCATTCGGACGACATGACCCAGTCAACGTAGCCGCTTGATCTTTATTCGCTGCGCTATGTCTATGTCGTCGTAAAGCTCATACAGCTCATCGTTCCATCGTCTGCGATATTCGCCGCTGCCAACGAGCAAAGGTCCACAAATCTTACGCAGAATCTTTCTCTCGAACACTCCAAGCGTCGCTTCACCAGATGTTGTCAGCGGCCAAGCTTCTGCGCCATACGTTAGAACGGGCATTATGAGAGTCTTGTAGAGTGTTAGTTTTGTTCGTCGAGAGAGGGCTTTACTGCTCAGTTGTCTACTTAGTCCAAAGTAGCACTTGTTGGCAAGAGAGTTTCTAAGTTGGATTTCAAGGCTAAAATTGTTATCGGTGTTAATGCTGGTTCCTAAATAAGCGAAGTCTTTTACAACCTCGAAATTATAACCGGTAATAGTGACGTGGGTGCCGATACGCGAGTGCGACGACTGTTTGCTTGAACACAGTAGGTACTTCGTTTAGTCCTCGTTCACCACCAGACCCATAAGGTTCGCTTCTTTATCCAGTTTGGAGAAGGCAGAACTAACAGCGCGGTTGTTAAGGCCGATGACGTCAATATCATCGGTATACGCCAACAATTCTACGCTCTTATAAAATATTGTGTGCGATTAAGTTCTGCGGCTCGTACGATGCTCTCCAACATCAGGTTAACTAAGTCACACGACAGCGAGTTACCTTGTCTGAAACCTCGTTTGGTATCAAACGGGTCGGATACTTCCTTCCCAATTCTGACGGCGCTGCAGATTGCAGGATCCCCCTTCTTATGGATTGGGCAGAGCACACTTAAATTCCAATCGGCAGGCATGCTTTCATCCGACCATATTTTGCATAAGAGCTGATGCATGCACCTTACCAGCTCCTCGCCGCCATTTTTGAATAGCTCAGCCGGCAGTCCGTCGACGCCTGCGGCGTTGTTGTTCTTTAGCCGCGTTATCGCTATTCTCACCTCGTCATGGTCGGGTAGCGGAACGTCAATTCCGTCGTCGTCAATTGTGGTATCGGGATCTTCACATTCTCTGTGACATGCGCAGCTGTCACTGTTTAACAGGTTCGAGAAGTGTTCCCTCCATAATTTAAGATTGCTCTGGATGTCAGTCACCAGTTCGCCGTCTTTGTTGTTACAGGAAAACGCCCCGGTCTTGAAACCTTCTGTAAGCCGCCGAACTTTCTGATAGAATTTTCGGGCGTTGTTCCTATTGGCCAGCATCTCAAGCTCCTCGCACTCACGTATTTCGGCCTCTCGTTTCTCCTTTCGAGTAATACGTCTCTCTTACTATTTAAGCTCTCGGTAGCGATCCTACATGGCTCGCGTTGCGCCCGATCGCGGCGTGGCTCTATAGGCGGCATCCTTTCTATCTGTGGCAGCATGACATTCCTCGTCGTACCAATTGTTTTTTCGGGATCGTCGGAATCCGATTTCTTCTTTGGCGGCGGTGCGTAGGGAACGAGAAATGTTGCTCCATTGCTCGAGCATGCCGGTTTGTTGGGCAGTGCTCTCTGAGAGCAGGAGTGAGAGTCGAGTGGCAAATCTTCTGGCTGTCTGTTTTGATTGCAGCTTTTCGATGTCGAACATTCTTTGAGTAGGTAGATGTACGTTTTTTGCTGCACAGAGGCGTGTGCGCAGTTTGGCTGCAACAAGGTGATGATCCGAGTCGCTGTTAGGTCCTCGTATCGTTCGTACATCTAACACACTAGAAGCGTGTCTTCTATCTATCACAGTATGATCGATCTGGTTTCGCGTTTTTCGGTCAGGTAGCTTGGAGGATCTTTTTACGCTGGAATCTGGTGCTGCAGACTACCATGTTTCGAGCCCCGCGGAGGTCGATCAGCCACTGTGCGTTACCATATGTTTCGTTGTGCAGGCTGAATTTTTCGAATGTGGGACCGAAAATTCTCCACCCTGGCGTTGAAGTCGCCAAGCACGATTTTTGTGTCTGGGCGGGGGCAACGCTCATAGGAACGTTCCAAGCGCTCATAGAAGGAATCTTTGGACGCATCGTCCTTCTCTTCCGTCGGGGCGTGCAAATTAGCGAATCGCGCTTTGATGCGAAATATTGCGAGACGCTCGTCCACCGGAGTGAACGACAGTACTTGAAGTCTCCCTCCCACAACAAATCCGACACCGAATTTGCGCTCCTTTACATGGCAGCTGTAGTAGACGTCGCAAGGTCCTATGGTTTTCTTGCCTTGCCCCGTCCATCGCATCTCTTGGATTGCAGTGATGTCAGCCTTTACTCTCACGAGGACATCATTAAGGCACTGGACATTCCAAGTGCATGCCCTCAAATCGTATTCCTTAATTCCTTTGCAACGATCGTCATCAGTATTGCAAGTTCTAATCCGAGGCTTTGTTGCTGTTTTCATTGGTGGGGCTTTTTAAGTGGCGGGTCCCAAACCCAGCGCACAACCAGTTATCCTGGAATGCTTTGCCTTCTCACGTTAGCTCACTCCCGAACGGGTGTTCGGAAGCTACCCAGAGGATACGTGGACTAATCCCGGGAATTGTGAGCTGCTTGAACCATATGCAGAAGAATCGTCATGGCCCCTCCCAAGTGAATGACGATTAGTAACTTTCCCCACTTGCGCGGACTTCTACACATGGAACCATCCTCCACATGCATATAAAAAGAGCAAATGGACAATCATATGCAAACAAACTCCTAACATACGCAAAAAAACTTATCTAAACCGTATGCGTTTAAACATACATATGTTTGTTGGGATAATGTATGTACGTAGATGTTTCTACTCTGAGCAAAACAATGCATATTGGTATATACATATGTATTTACATATAACCACACACTCTCACTATATGCCTCTACATGCTTATGTTTCCAAAACTAAAATTCTAAGCCTAGCGACTACAAGAACAAAATGCATTCATAGGCACAACTGTGCCGACCATGATTATTTACCCGCAACGGCGCTGAACATTTTCAAATATTGTAAAGTACAACAAAAACAAATTCATTGATGTGTTCGAGCTCATATTTCTACGAGCAAAGTACTTTCATTCACAAAACGAGCCGCCCATATGCCAAATTTCTGGACCATTCGAAAATAGTCAATAATGGAATATTTCTTGCTAACGTTTTTGAGATATTTACGAATTACCGTTATTTCAAAAAAAAAATATTGGGCCCACTTAATCATATATATCTCGAAAACGAATTGAGCGATTCCAAAACCGATTAAAGCTTTTAAAAGGTAATACAATTTGCTATAAACTGTGCTATCATAACGGATTTTTTTAATTTTTTTTGTAAAAATATTAAATAATTTGTACTTTGAGAGAAAGGATCTCGAAAAATTTTTACTTTTTCGTGTATTTTTTGTTTTCGCTCTAAGCTCTGTCTTATTACAAAAAAAAAACTTTGATTCAACAAAATCGATGAACTAATTCAAAAGTTACAAACATTCAAGTAAATATATCCATTTAATACTTAAGTACCCTACTGGTATTATGTGTTAGTATTCGCATATCAGTTTGTTGCAGGTAGATTTTGGAAGGGTTATTAGATACAAAAAATTCTTAGTGTCGTTATCTCAAACACAGATACATTTCAAGCAAGATCATATGTTTAAGGCAGGTAGTGTTTTCTATGTATAACTAGGGAACCTTTTTGTATAGGTAGGCTTGCATTTTTAGTTGATCTATGTAAGTATAAATATTAGTACATGTGCCTCGTTCCTTCATAATTTCTGCAAAGATCGCCGGATACTGTTCACTTTATAATAGCAGTTTATAATCCGTCATTTACTTAAAAATATAATATGAATAAAAAGGCGCGAGAGTTTGAGTGTAAAAATGATCCAGATATGTTCTGTTTCATCTGCGGGTAATTTATCCTTAAAAGGATGCGACGTGTGTTTTCAAATCCTTTGAAATTTGCATACCATATGTGTTATGGAATTGAGCCTAGAAACAATGAAAAACCATGAACACCGAATACTGTGTGCACCACATGTCGAGTCGAATTGATGTTTTCGGAAACCGGAATCAAAAGGTACATCGTAAAAATTAGGAGTTTGCTCTCTTTTAATGCATATCTAACTAATTTCTTAAACTATCTATTTAGGCGACATATGAAATTTATTACACCAATGAAGTGGAGGGAACCAACTTGCCATTCAACGGACTGCTATATTTGTACTAAAAAAGTATTTGGGGTTGGAAAGTCAAGAAAAGTAACCTATGCGAGCGTAGCTAGAGTGTCATTACCAGAACTAAATTCAACGCTCAAGCTACATTGCCAGAATCAAATTTAACTTTAGTTCCGGCTCCAGTTTCATTGTCAACAGCAGTATCTGATTACGCGGCATCATGTTGTACTGAATTGCAAACGGAAAACGAAAGAAACCCTTCGTCACAAGCACAACTCAATGATTGGATAAGGGATTTGGAATTGTCAAAAGAAAAGGCCGAACTACAGGCCTCTCGTATGCAACAATTTAAATTTTTTTCATCCGATGTTAAGGTAACATATTATAGGACTCGTCACTAACAATTCTCCCAGTACTATACGAAGAAGGACAGTGTTTGTTATTGCAAAAACATTGCTGGTCTATTTAAACAGTTTGGTGAGCCATCTGATTCAAAAGAGTGGCGATTGTTCATAGACGGCAATAAATTAAGTTTAAAGGCCGTATTATTGCATATTGGCAACCAAAAGCCATCTATCCCGATCGCGCATGCAGTAAATACGAAGGAAACATATGAAACAAAGCAAAAATTGCTTAAATTAATTAAATACGAAGAACATGATTTGAAAATACGTGCCGATCTAAAAGTCGTTGGAATGCTCCGCTCCACATCAAGCTCGGCCTTATCAAAAACTTTGTCAAGGCTTTCGACAAAGAAGGCGAAGCTTTTCATTATTTCATCTTTCCACAGATTTCAGAAGCAAAAATAAAGGAAGGGATTTTTGTGGGGCCGCAAATAAGCAAAATAATGGCCAAAACCCATTTCAAAGAGCTATTGTCACCAGTGGAGGCAGCGGCGTGGGACTCTTTTGAAAAGGTCGTTACTCCTTTTGTAGGCAAACACAAAAGTCCTTACTTCGAGCTGCTAGTGAACGATTTAATCAAAAACTATGCGGAAATGGGTAAATAAAAGACACATATAAGACCGTTTTCTCAGTTAACTTTAAAACTAAACAAAAAATTTGAAAGCAAATTTTTAAATTTACATGAGAATATATAGCCCTTAATCTGAATTTATTGCCCTGCTCCGAACAAACAAGAACGACCAAAATTTGTTCTGAATTGGAAGATTAATCCAGCCTAAGAAAATTATATGCTAATGTGTCACTTATGTATTTATCTAATTCCCTTTTTAATTTTCTTTCAGGAGTAAATATGTCTTTAAAAATTCATTTTCTGCACTCCCATTTCAATTTTTTCCCGCAAAATCTTGGCGACGAAAGTGACGAGCATGGCGAAAGGTTTCACCAGCAAATGAAAATGATTGAAAGTCGGTATCAAGGATTCCGGGATGTCGCTATGATGGGTGACTACTGTTGGTTTCTCATAAGAGAAACCGATCCTTATATAAATAAGCGTCAAAACAAGACACATAACTTTTTCAATTATAAAATAAGATGGATATATTTTCTTGAATGCTTGTAACTTTTGTATTAGTTCATCGATTTTGTTTAATCAAAGTTTATTTTTTTTGTAATAAGACAGAGCTTAGAGTGAAATTAAAAAATATACGAAAAAATAAAAAGTTTTAAAGATCCTTTCTCTCAAAGTACAAATTATTTAATATTTTTACAAAAAAAATTAAAAAAATCCGTTATGATGGTTCGTTATCTTTGAATCTGCAGGGCCTAGCAAAAAGTGTTTTACACACAGTTTACACAGCTTATAGCAAATTTTATTACCTTTTAAAAGCTTTAAACGGTTTTGGAATCGCTCAATTCGTTTTCGAGATATATATGATTAAGTAGGCCCATTTTTTTTTTTTTTTGAAATAACGATAATTCGTAAATATCTCAAAAACGTTACCATAGAATAAAAAATAACCTTGATTTTCGGAATCAGACGGTTATTTTACATAGGAATTTCATAACGGCGTCTCTGGTGCATTTTGGCTGTAAACCAGTGTAATAGATAAATAATTAATTAGTATATAACTTGACGTATGTAGTTCTCTAATTGATAGAAAGTGAACAAAAACATATGCATATATCTGCAAAGTTAGAAACTTACTCTGAAATCAGAATGCCGCTTATTTGGAGGCCACATACATTCAGCCTTCGGGTGAAGCCCAATGGCATCTCCCTCAAGGAGGTGATGGGTATGACGACTCCGCGGACCCTAGTCAAGATATCCCTCGTTTCAGCGACTTTCTAAGAGTTAGCTAGAAAGTTAGAAGACAAAATTCAGCACATGTCTGTTCCCATATTGGCCGGTGTGTGTTCACCATGTTAGGTGCGACTGTATGTAGAAACCATTACCGGTATGCAACGGGGCGCATGAGGAGACCCTGGAAAGGTCATTAACTCCGGTGTATATCACTAACCAGCCGCCGTGGACCCTGGTCAGGAAGTGTTCATTAGGCGAAAGAGTAGTAGCTTTCGTTGCTCCGGGCGAGCGGGGGTCCGCCCGTGATCGGTAAAGCGTAGGTCAGGCCTCAGGGAACTAGGGTAGTAGCATTGCCTCCGGGGGTACACCCGCTCTGGATTATTTCGGCCCGCCACCCTGCACACGTTGCGCTGGTTAAATAAAAAAGTATGGAAAAAAGACAAAGAGAAGACAAACAGCAGAAGGCCATTAATGATGGAGATCTAGAGCAGAGCCCTTTCGTAAGGAAACCTCGATTGCTTCGCTCGCCACCACAAAAAGCAAATACGCCTCGAGTGCATAATTGCCAGCTATTGAAATATCAAAGACGGTCAATAAAGGAGTTGAAATGACGCCTCAAGAATTTGACGTAAGAGTAACGTCAAAAGAGGCTAAAAATACTGCAAATGCGCCCAATGTGCCGTCACAAACCCCTGTAATTACAAAGGACGCAAACACAGAAAGGGAAAAACTGCATCTCCACGACAAGAGTTTTTCTCAAACTGCGAGCTGAAGAAGAGGAAGCCGTAGAGAAGTGTTTGAGAGTGTTGCTCAAATCCTCAAAAACATCCGAGAAAAGGGAAAACAGTTAACGCTGATTTTTTGAAACAATTAGAGGAAACCGTAAAAGCGGTCGGTTCCATTACAACCCTCAGACCAACTTTAACTGTAGAGATCAGAGATTTGGATGCCGTCACGGGGAAGAAGGAACTTGATGACGCACTGAGAAAAATGCTAGCCGGAACTAACGAAAATATCGATGTTAGCAACTATCGAATGAACGACAACAAGTACGGGCTTATGTTACTCTCGCTATTGAAAGCGCAGAAAAGCTGGTCAAGCAAAACAATATCAAAATCGGATGGTTTAGTGCCAGGATGAGAGCTAGCACATCTCTGAAGCGGTGCTACCAGTGCTTCGGTGTCGGATACCTTCAATCAAACTGCAAAGGACCAGACAGAAGCTGGGCACAAAATGAAAGAGTGCACCAAAGAACCCAAATGCTGCTTATGTACTGATGCCAGTCGCAGTGAGAGAAAGCATATACCAGGCTCGGGCAAATGCCCGATGACAACAGAACATGCCAAGATATGATTATAATTCAAGCAAACATGCACAGGAGTAAAAATGCTGACTTGCTAATGGAGAAGATGGTCTTCGAAAATGGAGTTCAAGCAGTATTGATAAGCGAACAATATTCTCAATCCGAGAAAGCTTAGATCAAAGACGAGTCGGGAACTGCCGAGATATGGATCAGGCGATGATTTCATTAACGTTCAAATAATAGTGGGAGACTTCAACTCAAAAGCAACCGAATGGGGTTCGTCGACAACGAACTCAAGAGGTAGACGAGTGGTGGACATGGCAGCCAGACTAGATTTAGTGGTGCTGAACATAGGAACGACTACATACCAAAAGCCAGGTGGCGAAGGCACCATACCCGAAGGCACACACACATTGCATTGAAATGGAAAACCAACGAGTGCGTCAAAAGAGAAATAAAAGTACACGCAAATGGAACATAAACAAGTTAAACCCAGCGACGCTCCTTGCAACTATTGACGAAAATAAAACCACGATCTGTACGTATAGTACCGCCAATACACTAAACAAGACAACAATGCAATGCATTACGATAGGTTGCAACGCATCTATGCCTAAAATAAATAAGAACAAAAAAAGAAATGCTGCAACACATGAGATCGCTAAACTTAGATATAAGTGCATCCATAAGCGTAGAAAGTATACTAGAGCCAGAAGATTGGGCCCGGCGATAACGGAATCCGAAGAATACAAAAAGAGCAGAAAAGAATTGAGGAAAGCTATAAGCCAAAGCAAAAAAGACAAATGGGAAGAGCTAAGAAATGATCTAAGCAATAACCCATGGGGGTTGAGCTACAAAATCGTTATGAAAAAGCTAGAGGCCAAATCCCCTGCTGCTGATATGGAAACAGAAGTGGTTAGCAAAATAGTTGACATACACTCCCCAAACACATTGTACTGAGAGGGAAAAACTCGAGTATGAAGCAACGGAACCTGTCCCATTCACGGAAGAAGAACTTATGGATGCTGCAAAAGCAATGAAATGCAATAAAGCGCCAGGACCTGATGGCATAGTTGCAGAAATATTGGAATTATTGGCAATCGAACGCCCTTTTTTGCTGCTAAACATGAACAAAGCATGCCTAAAAGAAGGATTTTTTCCAGAAATATGGAAAAAACAAAAACTAGTACTAATCAGTAAGGGAAAGGGAGACCCAACATTAGCGTCCGCTTATAGACCGCTATGTGTGCTGGATAGCGCAGAAAAACTCTTTGAGAAACTGATAAAGCATAGGCTTAGCGAAGCCTTGGAGAAAAGTTGCGGCCTGTCTGACAGTGTCAGATCTACCTTAGGAGCCATCCCAGATGTAATAGCTAGCGGAGAACATGCCCAGGCAGGTAATCGATACTCCAAATGCTTAGTTTTACTAGCCACACTGGATATTAGAAACGCTTTCAACAGTTTAAGTTGGGACGACGTAATTGAAGCCATAAAGGTAAAATTCAAAATCCCGAATAATCTATTGAAGATTATTCGTAGGTATCTAATCAATCGCGTCCCCCCTTACGTAACGCGAGAAGGGTGTCAGACTAAACAAATAACAGCAGGCGCAGCCCAAGGATCAATACTCGGACCTGAACTTTGAAATATAACCCACGATGAAATCCTTCGAATAGAGATATGCCTGAGGATGTGCATTTAGTGGGATACGCAATTGATATTATATATACATATATAATTGACGCGTACACCCTTTTTGGGTGTTTGGCCGAGCTCCTCCTCCTATTTGTGGTGTGCGTTTTTATGTTATTCCACAAATGGAGGTTCCTACAGTATCAAGCCGACTCCGAACGGCAGATATATTTATGAGAAGCTTTTTCATGGCAGAAATACACTCGGAGGTTTGCCATATCCTGCCGAGTGGCGACCACTATTAGAAAAATGTTTTTATTAATTTTGGTGTTTCACCGAAATTCAAACCAACGTTCTCTCTGTGAATTCCGAATGGTAGTCAAGCACCAAGCCATTCCGCTACGGCGACCGCCAATGACATTTACAGATGACACTACGGCTGTAATAATCGCCCGAAACTCTGACGAAGCCAAAATGAAGTTAAATAAGGTGATGATCCCAGTTCAGACATGGCTAGAAGACCATGGATTAAAGCTGGCTACAGAGAAAACGGAGCTAATCCTTCTAACGAATAGACGTATCCCATTAGAGAAGATGGATATACAAGTACTATTTGCCACTTTATCAACACAAAGACAGGTCAAATACCCAGGAGTTCAATTAGACACAAGGCTAATTTACTGGGTGCACATAAATCATGCTGCCACAAGAGCTGCCAAAGTTAGCGGCATGTTAAGTAAGCTCATAGCAAACCTTGGAGCTCCAACGCAGAACAAGCGACAACTTTTAATGGACACGACGAACTCGATTCTCTTATACGGATACGCAATATGGGCAGATTCGCTAAGGGTGCAATGCCGGCGGAAAACTCTGCAATCTGTGCAACGCACTTGCGCTCTCGTGGCTTCGTCATACAGAACAGTATCTGAAGCAGCGGTTTTAGTTATCAGCGGAATCATCCATATAGATATTCTAGCACAAGGGCGCAAACGGAGATGGGAGGCTAAAAACACAGGAACCCCAGTACCATGCTTTTCCGATATGGAACTCTGAAAGGTACGGTAGATGGACAGGGAGGCTAATACCCGATCTAAAAAAGTGGGTAGAAAAACAGCACGGTGAGGTTAACTATTACCTCACACAGTTTTTGTCCGGAAATGAGTCCACACCAAGAGAATCTAAGTCCTTCTCCACCGGATCTTTCCAACGCATAGGAGGCCTTCCACTTCCTCTACTACCACCAGCTGGTACCGCATCGAATACTTTCAAAGCCGGAGCGTTTGTATCCATTCGGACGACATGACCCAGTCAACGTAGCCGCTTGATCTTTATTCGCTGCGCTATGTCTATGTCGTCGTAAAGCTCATACAGCTCATCGTTCCATCGTCTGCGATATTCGCCGCTGCCAACGAGCAAAGGTCCACAAATCTTACGCAGAATCTTTCTCTCGAACACTCCAAGCGTCGCTTCACCAGATGTTGTCAGCGGCCAAGCTTCTGCGCCATACGTTAGAACGGGCATTATGAGAGTCTTGTAGAGTGTTAGTTTTGTTCGTCGAGAGAGGGCTTTACTGCTCAGTTGTCTACTTAGTCCAAAGTAGCACTTGTTGGCAAGAGAGTTTCTAAGTTGGATTTCAAGGCTAAAATTGTTATCGGTGTTAATGCTGGTTCCTAAATAAGCGAAGTCTTTTACAACCTCGAAATTATAACCGGTAATAGTGACGTGGGTGCCGATACGCGAGTGCGACGACTGTTTGCTTGAACACAGTAGGTACTTCGTTTAGTCCTCGTTCACCACCAGACCCATAAGGTTCGCTTCTTTATCCAGTTTGGAGAAGGCAGAACTAACAGCGCGGTTGTTAAGGCCGATGACGTCAATATCATCGGTATACGCCAACAATTCTACGCTCTTATAAAATATTGTGTGCGATTAAGTTCTGCGGCTCGTACGATGCTCTCCAACATCAGGTTAACTAAGTCACACGACAGCGAGTTACCTTGTCTGAAACCTCGTTTGGTATCAAACGGGTCGGATACTTCCTTCCCAATTCTGACGGCGCTGCAGATTGCAGGATCCCCCTTCTTATGGATTGGGCAGAGCACACTTAAATTCCAATCGGCAGGCATGCTTTCATCCGACCATATTTTGCATAAGAGCTGATGCATGCACCTTACCAGCTCCTCGCCGCCATTTTTGAATAGCTCAGCCGGCAGTCCGTCGACGCCTGCGGCGTTGTTGTTCTTTAGCCGCGTTATCGCTATTCTCACCTCGTCATGGTCGGGTAGCGGAACGTCAATTCCGTCGTCGTCAATTGTGGTATCGGGATCTTCACATTCTCTGTGACATGCGCAGCTGTCACTGTTTAACAGGTTCGAGAAGTGTTCCCTCCATAATTTAAGATTGCTCTGGATGTCAGTCACCAGTTCGCCGTTTTTGTTGTTACAGGAAAACGCCCCGGTCTTGAAACCTTCTGTAAGCCGCCGAACTTTCTGATAGAATTTTCGGGCGTTGTTCCTATTGGCCAGCATCTCAAGCTCCTCGCACTCACGTATTTCGGCCTCTCGTTTCTCCTTTCGAGTAATACGTCTCTCTTACTATTTAAGCTCTCGGTAGCGATCCTACATGGCTCGCGTTGCGCCCGATCGCGGCGTGGCTCTATAGGCGGCATCCTTTCTATCTGTGGCAGCATGACATTCCTCGTCGTACCAATTGTTTTTTCGGGATCGTCGGAATCCGATTTCTTCTTTGGCGGCGGTGCGTAGGGAACGAGAAATGTTGCTCCATTGCTCGAGCATGCCGGTTTGTTGGGCAGTGCTCTCTGAGAGCAGGAGTGAGAGTCGAGTGGCAAATCTTCTGGCTGTCTGTTTTGATTGCAGCTTTTCGATGTCGAACATTCTTTGAGTAGGTAGATGTACGTTTTTTGCTGCACAGAGGCGTGTGCGCAGTTTGGCTGCAACAAGGTGATGATCCGAGTCGCTGTTAGGTCCTCGTATCGTTCGTACATCTAACACACTAGAAGCGTGTCTTCTATCTATCACAGTATGATCGATCTGGTTTCGCGTTTTTCGGTCAGGTAGCTTGGAGGATCTTTTTACGCTGGAATCTGGTGCTGCAGACTACCATGTTTCGAGCCCCGCGGAGGTCGATCAGCCACTGTGCGTTACCATATGTTTCGTTGTGCAGGCTGAATTTTTCGAATGTGGGACCGAAAATTCTCCACCCTGGCGTTGAAGTCGCCAAGCACGATTTTTGTGTCTGGGCGGGGGCAACGCTCATAGGAACGTTCCAAGCGCTCATAGAAGGAATCTTTGGACGCATCGTCCTTCTCTTCCGTCGGGGCGTGCAAATTAGCGAATCGCGCTTTGATGCGAAATATTGCGAGACGCTCGTCCACCGGAGTGAACGACAGTACTTGAAGTCTCCCTCCCACAACAAATCCGACACCGAATTTGCGCTCCTTTACATGGCAGCTGTAGTAGACGTCGCAAGGTCCTATGGTTTTCTTGCCTTGCCCCGTCCATCGCATCTCTTGGATTGCAGTGATGTCAGCCTTTACTCTCACGAGGACATCATTAAGGCACTGGACATTCCAAGTGCATGCCCTCAAATCGTATTCCTTAATTCCTTTGCAACGATCGTCATCAGTATTGCAAGTTCTAATCCGAGGCTTTGTTGCTGTTTTCATTGGTGGGGCTTTTTAAGTGGCGGGTCCCAAACCCAGCGCACAACCAGTTATCCTGGAATGCTTTGCCTTCTCACGTTAGCTCACTCCCGAACGGGTGTTCGGAAGCTACCCAGAGGATACGTGGACTAATCCCGGGAATTGTGAGCTGCTTGAACCATATGCAGAAGAATCGTCATGGCCCCTCCCAAGTGAATGACGATTAGTAACTTTCCCCACTTGCGCGGACTTCTACACATGGAACCATCCTCCACATGCATATAAAAAGAGCAAATGGACAATCATATGCAAACAAACTCCTAACATACGCAAAAAAACTTATCTAAACCGTATGCGTTTAAACATACATATGTTTGTTGGGATAATGTATGTACGTAGATGTTTCTACTCTGAGCAAAACAATGCATATTGGTATATACATATGTATTTACATATAACCACACACTCTCACTATATGCCTCTACATGCTTATGTTTCCAAAACTAAAATTCTAAGCCTAGCGACTACAAGAACAAAATGCATTCATAGGCACAACTGTGCCGACCATGATTATTTACCCGCAACGGCGCTGAACATTTTCAAATATTGTAAAGTACAACAAAAACAAATTCATTGATGTGTTCGAGCTCATATTTCTACGAGCAAAGTACTTTCATTCACAAAACGAGCCGCCCATATGCCAAATTTCTGGACCATTCGAAAATAGTCAATAATGGAATATTTCTTGCTAACGTTTTTGAGATATTTACGAATTACCGTTATTTCAAAAAAAAAATATTGGGCCCACTTAATCATATATATCTCGAAAACGAATTGAGCGATTCCAAAACCGATTAAAGCTTTTAAAAGGTAATACAATTTGCTATAAACTGTGCTATCATAACGGATTTTTTTAATTTTTTTTGTAAAAATATTAAATAATTTGTACTTTGAGAGAAAGGATCTCGAAAAATTTTTACTTTTTCGTGTATTTTTTGTTTTCGCTCTAAGCTCTGTCTTATTACAAAAAAAAAACTTTGATTCAACAAAATCGATGAACTAATTCAAAAGTTACAAACATTCAAGTAAATATATCCATTTAATACTTAAGTACCCTACTGGTATTATGTGTTAGTATTCGCATATCAGTTTGTTGCAGGTAGATTTTGGAAGGGTTATTAGATACAAAAAATTCTTAGTGTCGTTATCTCAAACACAGATACATTTCAAGCAAGATCATATGTTTAAGGCAGGTAGTGTTTTCTATGTATAACTAGGGAACCTTTTTGTATAGGTAGGCTTGCATTTTTAGTTGATCTATGTAAGTATAAATATTAGTACATGTGCCTCGTTCCTTCATAATTTCTGCAAAGATCGCCGGATACTGTTCACTTTATAATTGCAGTTTATAATCCGTCATTTACTTAAAAATATAATATGAATAAAAAGGCGCGAGAGTTTGAGTGTAAAAATGATCCAGATATGTTCTGTTTCATCTGCGGGTAATTTATCCTTAAAAGGATGCGACGTGTGTTTTCAAATCCTTTGAAATTTGCATACCATATGTGTTATGGAATTGAGCCTAGAAACAATGAAAAACCATGAACACCGAATACTGTGTGCACCACATGTCGAGTCGAATTGATGTTTTCGGAAACCGGAATCAAAAGGTACATCGTAAAAATTAGGAGTTTGCTCTCTTTTAATGCATATCTAACTAATTTCTTAAACTATCTATTTAGGCGACATATGAAATTTATTACACCAATGAAGTGGAGGGAACCAACTTGCCATTCAACGGACTGCTATATTTGTACTAAAAAAGTATTTGGGGTTGGAAAGTCAAGAAAAGTAACCTATGCGAGCGTAGCTAGAGTGTCATTACCAGAACTAAATTCAACGCTCAAGCTACATTGCCAGAATCAAATTTAACTTTAGTTCCGGCTCCAGTTTCATTGTCAACAGCAGTATCTGATTACGCGGCATCATGTTGTACTGAATTGCAAACGGAAAACGAAAGAAACCCTTCGTCACAAGCACAACTCAATGATTGGATAAGGGATTTGGAATTGTCAAAAGAAAAGGCCGAACTACAGGCCTCTCGTATGCAACAATTTAAATTTTTTTCATCCGATGTTAAGGTAACATATTATAGGACTCGTCACTAACAATTCTCCCAGTACTATACGAAGAAGGACAGTGTTTGTTATTGCAAAAACATTGCTGGTCTATTTAAACAGTTTGGTGAGCCATCTGATTCAAAAGAGTGGCGATTGTTCATAGACGGCAATAAATTAAGTTTAAAGGCCGTATTATTGCATATTGGCAACCAAAAACCATCTATCCCGATCGCGCATGCAGTAAATACGAAGGAAACATATGAAACAAAGCAAAAATTGCTTAAATTAATTAAATACGAAGAACATGATTTGAAAATACGTGCCGATCTAAAAGTCGTTGGAATGCTCCGCTCCACATCAAGCTCGGCCTTATCAAAAACTTTGTCAAGGCTTTCGACAAAGAAGGCGAAGCTTTTCATTATTTCATCTTTCCACAGATTTCAGAAGCAAAAATAAAGGAAGGGATTTTTGTGGGGCCGCAAATAAGCAAAATAATGGCCAAAACCCATTTCAAAGAGCTATTGTCACCAGTGGAGGCAGCGGCGTGGGACTCTTTTGAAAAGGTCGTTACTCCTTTTGTAGGCAAACACAAAAGTCCTTACTTCGAGCTGCTAGTGAACGATTTAATCAAAAACTATGCGGAAATGGGTAAATAAAAGACACATATAAGACCGTTTTCTCAGTTAACTTTAAAACTAAACAAAAAATTTGAAAGCAAATTTTTAAATTTACATGAGAATATATAGCCCTTAATCTGAATTTATTGCCCTGCTCCGAACAAACAAGAACGACCAAAATTTGTTCTGAATTGGAAGATTAATCCAGCCTAAGAAAATTATATGCTAATGTGTCACTTATGTATTTATCTAATTCCCTTTTTAATTTTCTTTCAGGAGTAAATATGTCTTTAAAAATTCATTTTCTGCACTCCCATTTCAATTTTTTCCCGCAAAATCTTGGCGACGAAAGTGACGAGCATGGCGAAAGGTTTCACCAGCAAATGAAAATGATTGAAAGTCGGTATCAAGGATTCCGGGATGTCGCTATGATGGGTGACTACTGTTGGTTTCTCATAAGAGAAACCGATCCTTATATAAATAAGCGTCAAAACAAGACACATAACTTTTTCAATTATAAAATAAGATGGATATATTTTCTTGAATGCTTGTAACTTTTGTATTAGTTCATCGATTTTGTTTAATCAAAGTTTATTTTTTTTGTAATAAGACAGAGCTTAGAGTGAAATTAAAAAATATACGAAAAAATAAAAAGTTTTAAAGATCCTTTCTCTCAAAGTACAAATTATTTAATATTTTTACAAAAAAAATTAAAAAAATCCGTTATGATGGTTCGTTATCTTTGAATCTGCAGGGCCTAGCAAAAAGTGTTTTACACACAGTTTACACAGCTTATAGCAAATTTTATTACCTTTTAAAAGCTTTAAACGGTTTTGGAATCGCTCAATTCGTTTTCGAGATATATATGATTAAGTAGGCCCATTTTTTTTTTTTTTGAAATAACGATAATTCGTAAATATCTCAAAAACGTTACCATAGAATAAAAAATAACCTTGATTTTCGGAATCAGACGGTTATTTTACATAGGAATTTCATAACGGCGTCTCTGGTGCATTTTGGCTGTAAACCAGTGTAATAGATAAATAATTAATTAGTATATAACTTGACGTATGTAGTTCTCTAATTGATAGAAAGTGAACAAAAACATATGCATATATCTGCAAAGTTAGAAACTTACTCTGAAATCAGAATGCCGCTTATTTGGAGGCCACATACATTCAGCCTTCGGGTGAAGCCCAATGGCATCTCCCTCAAGGAGGTGATGGGTATGACGACTCCGCGGACCCTAGTCAAGATATCCCTCGTTTCAGCGACTTTCTAAGAGTTAGCTAGAAAGTTAGAAGACAAAATTCAGCACATGTCTGTTCCCATATTGGCCGGTGTGTGTTCACCATGTTAGGTGCGACTGTATGTAGAAACCATTACCGGTATGCAACGGGGCGCATGAGGAGACCCTGGAAAGGTCATTAACTCCGGTGTATATCACTAACCAGCCGCCGTGGACCCTGGTCAGGAAGTGTTCATTAGGCGAAAGAGTAGTAGCTTTCGTTGCTCCGGGCGAGCGGGGGTCCGCCCGTGATCGGTAAAGCGTAGGTCAGGCCTCAGGGAACTAGGGTAGTAGCATTGCCTCCGGGGGTACACCCGCTCTGGATTATTTCGGCCCGCCACCCTGCACACGTTGCGCTGGTTAAATAAAAAAGTATGGAAAAAAGACAAAGAGAAGACAAACAGCAGAAGGCCATTAATGATGGAGATCTAGAGCAGAGCCCTTTCGTAAGGAAACCTCGATTGCTTCGCTCGCCACCACAAAAAGCAAATACGCCTCGAGTGCATAATTGCCAGCTATTGAAATATCAAAGACGGTCAATAAAGGAGTTGAAATGACGCCTCAAGAATTTGACGTAAGAGTAACGTCAAAAGAGGCTCAAAATACTGCAAATGCGCCCAATGTGCCGTCACAAACCCCTGTAATTACAAAGGACGCAAACACAGAAAGGGAAAAACTGCATCTCCACGACAAGAGTTTTTCTCAAACTGCGAGCTGAAGAAGAGGAAGCCGTAGAGAAGTGTTTGAGAGTGTTGCTCAAATCCTCAAAAACATCCGAGAAAAGGGAAAACAGTTAACGCTGATTTTTTGAAACAATTAGAGGAAACCGTAAAAGCGGTCGGTTCCATTACAACCCTCAGACCAACTTTAACTGTAGAGATCAGAGATTTGGATGCCGTCACGTGGAAGAAGGAACTTGATGACGCACTGAGAAAAATGCTAGCCGGAACTAACGAAAATATCGATGTTAGCAACTATCGAATGAACGACAACAAGTACGGGCTTATGTTACTCTCGCTATTGAAAGCGCAGAAAAGCTGGTCAAGCAAAACAATATCAAAATCGGATGGTTTAGTGCCAGGATGAGAGCTAGCACATCTCTGAAGCGGTGCTACCAGTGCTTCGGTGTCGGATACCTTCAATCAAACTGCAAAGGACCAGACAGAAGCTGGGCACAAAATGAAAGAGTGCACCAAAGAACCCAAATGCTGCTTATGTACTGATGCCAGTCGCAGTGAGAGAAAGCATATACCAGGCTCGGGCAAATGCCCGATGACAACAGAACATGCCAAGATATGATTATAATTCAAGCAAACATGCACAGGAGTAAAAATGCTGACTTGCTAATGGAGAAGATGGTCTTCGAAAATGGAGTTCAAGCAGTATTGATAAGCGAACAATATTCTCAATCCGAGAAAGCTTAGATCAAAGACGAGTCGGGAACTGCCGAGATATGGATCAGGCGATGATTTCATTAACGTTCAAATAATAGTGGGAGACTTCAACTCAAAAGCAACCGAATGGGGTTCGTCGACAACGAACTCAAGAGGTAGACGAGTGGTGGACATGGCAGCCAGACTAGATTTAGTGGTGCTGAACATAGGAACGACTACATACCAAAAGCCAGGTGGCGAAGGCACCACACCCGAAGGCACACACACATTGCATTGAAATGGAAAACCAACGAGTGCGTCAAAAGAGAAATAAAAGTACACGCAAATGGAACATAAACAAGTTAAACCCAGCGACGCTCCTTGCAACTATTGACGAAAATAAAACCACGATCTGTACGTATAGTACCGCCAATACACTAAACAAGACAACAATGCAATGCATTACGATAGGTTGCAACGCATCTATGCCTAAAATAAATAAGAACAAAAAAAGAAATGCTGCAACACATGAGATCGCTAAACTTAGATATAAGTGCATCCATAAGCGTAGAAAGTATACTAGAGCCAGAAGATTGGGCCCGGCGATAACGGAATCCGAAGAATACAAAAAGAGCAGAAAAGAATTGAGGAAAGCTATAAGCCAAAGCAAAAAAGACAAATGGGAAGAGCTAAGAAATGATCTAAGCAATAACCCATGGGGGTTGAGCTACAAAATCGTTATGAAAAAGCTAGAGGCCAAATCCCCTGCTGCTGATATGGAAACAGAAGTGGTTAGCAAAATAGTTGACATACACTCCCCAAACACATTGTACTGAGAGGGAAAAACTCGAGTATGAAGCAACGGAACCTGTCCCATTCACGGAAGAAGAACTTATGGATGCTGCAAAAGCAATGAAATGCAATAAAGCGCCAGGACCTGATGGCATAGTTGCAGAAATATTGGAATTATTGGCAATCGAACGCCCTTTTTTGCTGCTAAACATGAACAAAGCATGCCTAAAAGAAGGATTTTTTCCAGAAATATGGAAAAAACAAAAACTAGTACTAATCAGTAAGGGAAAGGGAGACCCAACATTAGCGTCCGCTTATAGACCGCTATGTGTGCTGGATAGCGCAGAAAAACTCTTTGAGAAACTGATAAAGCATAGGCTTAGCGAAGCCTTGGAGAAAAGTTGCGGCCTGTCTGACAGTGTCAGATCTACCTTAGGAGCCATCCCAGATGTAATAGCTAGCGGAGAACATGCCCAGGCAGGTAATCGATACTCCAAATGCTTAGTTTTACTAGCCACACTGGATATTAGAAACGCTTTCAACAGTTTAAGTTGGGACGACGTAATTGAAGCCATAAAGGTAAAATTCAAAATCCCGAATAATCTATTGAAGATTATTCGTAGGTATCTAATCAATCGCGTCCCCCCTTACGTAACGCGAGAAGGGTGTCAGACTAAACAAATAACAGCAGGCGCAGCCCAAGGATCAATACTCGGACCTGAACTTTGAAATATAACCCACGATGAAATCCTTCGAATAGAGATATGCCTGAGGATGTGCATTTAGTGGGATACGCAATTGATATTATATATACATATATAATTGACGCGTACACCCTTTTTGGGTGTTTGGCCGAGCTCCTCCTCCTATTTGTGGTGTGCGTTTTTATGTTATTCCACAAATGGAGGTTCCTACAGTATCAAGCCGACTCCGAACGGCAGATATATTTATGAGGAGCTTTTTCATGGCAGAAATACACTCGGAGGTTTGCCATATCCTGCCGAGTGGCGACCACTATTAGAAAAATGTTTTTATTAATTTTGGTGTTTCACCGAAATTCAAACCAACGTTCTCTCTGTGAATTCCGAATGGTAGTCAAGCACCAAGCCATTCCGCTACGGCGACCGCCAATGACATTTACAGATGACACTACGGCTGTAATAATCGCCCGAAACTCTGACGAAGCCAAAATGAAGTTAAATAAGGTGATGATCCCAGTTCAGACATGGCTAGAAGACCATGGATTAAAGCTGGCTACAGAGAAAACGGAGCTAATCCTTCTAACGAATAGACGTATCCCATTAGAGAAGATGGATATACAAGTACTATTTGCCACTTTATCAACACAAAGACAGGTCAAATACCCAGGAGTTCAATTAGACACAAGGCTAATTTACTGGGTGCACATAAATCATGCTGCCACAAGAGCTGCCAAAGTTAGCGGCATGTTAAGTAAGCTCATAGCAAACCTTGGAGCTCCAACGCAGAACAAGCGACAACTTTTAATGGACACGACGAACTCGATTCTCTTATACGGATACGCAATATGGGCAGATTCGCTAAGGGTGCAATGCCGGCGGAAAACTCTGCAATCTGTGCAACGCACTTGCGCTCTCGTGGCTTCGTCATACAGAACAGTATCTGAAGCAGCGGTTTTAGTTATCAGCGGAATCATCCATATAGATATTCTAGCACAAGGGCGCAAACGGAGATGGGAGGCTAAAAACACAGGAACCCCAGTACCATGCTTTTCCGATATGGAACTCTGAAAGGTACGGTAGATGGACAGGGAGGCTAATACCCGATCTAAAAAAGTGGGTAGAAAAACAGCACGGTGAGGTTAACTATTACCTCACACAGTTTTTGTCCGGAAATGAGTCCACACCAAGAGAATCTAAGTCCTTCTCCACCGGATCTTTCCAACGCATAGGAGGCCTTCCACTTCCTCTACTACCACCAGCTGGTACCGCATCGCATACTTTCAAAGCCGGAGCGTTTGTATCCATTCGGACGACATGACCCAGTCAACGTAGCCGCTTGATCTTTATTCGCTGCGCTATGTCTATGTCGTCGTAAAGCTCATACAGCTCATCGTTCCATCGTCTGCGATATTCGCCGCTGCCAACGAGCAAAGGTCCACAAATCTTACGCAGAATCTTTCTCTCGAACACTCCAAGCGTCGCTTCACCAGATGTTGTCAGCGGCCAAGCTTCTGCGCCATACGTTAGAACGGGCATTATGAGAGTCTTGTAGAGTGTTAGTTTTGTTCGTCGAGAGAGGGCTTTACTGCTCAGTTGTCTACTTAGTCCAAAGTAGCACTTGTTGGCAAGAGAGTTTCTAAGTTGGATTTCAAGGCTAAAATTGTTATCGGTGTTAATGCTGGTTCCTAAATAAGCGAAGTCTTTTACAACCTCGAAATTATAACCGGTAATAGTGACGTGGGTGCCGATACGCGAGTGCGACGACTGTTTGCTTGAACACAGTAGGTACTTCGTTTAGTCCTCGTTCACCACCAGACCCATAAGGTTCGCTTCTTTATCCAGTTTGGAGAAGGCAGAACTAACAGCGCGGTTGTTAAGGCCGATGACGTCAATATCATCGGCATACGCCAACAATTCTACGCTCTTATAAAATATTGTGTGCGATTAAGTTCTGCGGCTCGTACGATGCTCTCCAACATCAGGTTAACTAAGTCACACGACAGCGAGTTACCTTGTCTGAAACCTCGTTTGGTATCAAACGGGTCGGATACTTCCTTCCCAATTCTGACGGCGCTGCAGATTGCAGGATCCCCCTTCTTATGGATTGGGCAGAGCACACTTAAATTCCAATCGGCAGGCATGCTTTCATCCGACCATATTTTGCATAAGAGCTGATGCATGCACCTTACCAGCTCCTCGCCGCCATTTTTGAATAGCTCAGCCGGCAGTCCGTCGACGCCTGCGGCGTTGTTGTTCTTTAGCCGCGTTATCGCTATTCTCAACTCGTCATGGTCGGGTAGCGGAACGTCAATTCCGTCGTCGTCAATTGGGGTATCGGGATCTTCACATTCTCTGTGACATGCGCAGCTGTCACTGTTTAACAGGTTCGAGAAGTGTTCCCTCCATAATTTAAGATTGCTCTGGATGTCAGTCACCAGTTCGCCGTTTTTGTTGTTACAGGAAAACGCCCCGGTCTTGAAACCTTCTGTAAGCCGCCGAACTTTCTGATAGAATTTTCGGGCGTTGTTCCTATTGGCCAGCATCTCAAGCTCCTCGCACTCACGTATTTCGGCCTCTCGTTTCTCCTTTCGAGTAATACGTCTCTCTTACTATTTAAGCTCTCGGTAGCGATCCTACATGGCTCGCGTTGCGCTCGATCGCGGCGTGGCTCTATAGGCGGCATCCTTTCTATCTGCGGCAGCATGACATTCCTCGTCGTACCAATTGTTTTTTCGGGATCGTCGGAATCCGATTTCTTCTTTGGCGGCGGTGCGTAGGGAACGAGAAATGTTGCTCCATTGCTCGAGCATGCCGGTTTGTTGGGCAGTGCTCTCTGAGAGCAGGAGTGAGAGTCGAGTGGCAAATCTTCTGGCTGTCTGTTTTGATTGCAGCTTTTCGATGTCGAACATTCTTTGAGTAGGTAGATGTACGTTTTTTGCTGCACAGAGGCGTGTGCGCAGTTTGGCTGCAACAAGGTGATGATCCGAGTCGCTGTTAGGTCCTCGTATCGTTCGTACATCTAACACACTAGAAGCGTGTCTTCTATCTATCACAGTATGATCGATCTGGTTTCGCGTTTTTCGGTCAGGTAGCTTGGAGGATCTTTTTACGCTGGAATCTGGTGCTGCAGACTACCATGTTTCGAGCCCCGCGGAGGTCGATCAGCCACTGTGCGTTACCATATGTTTCGTTGTGCAGGCTGAATTTTTCGAATGTGGGACCGAAAATTCTCCACCCTGGCGTTGAAGTCGCCAAGCACGATTTTTGTGTCTGGGCGGGGGCAACGCTCATAGGAACGTTCCAAGCGCTCATAGAAGGAATCTTTGGACGCATCGTCCTTCTCTTCCGTCGGGGCGTGCAAATTAGCGAATCGCGCTTTGATGCGAAATATTGCGAGACGCTCGTCCACCGGAGTGAACGACAGTACTTGAAGTCTCCCTCCCACAACAAATCCGACACCGAATTTGCGCTCCTTTACATGGCAGCTGTAGTAGACGTCGCAAGGTCCTATGGTTTTCTTGCCTTGCCCCGTCCATCGCATCTCTTGGATTGCAGTGATGTCAGCCTTTACTCTCACGAGGACATCATTAAGGCACTGGACATTCCAAGTGCATGCCCTCAAATCGTATTCCTTAATTCCTTTGCAACGATCGTCATCAGTATTGCAAGTTCTAATCCGAGGCTTTGTTGCTGTTTTCATTGGTGGGGCTTTTTAAGTGGCGGGTCCCAAACCCAGCGCACAACCAGTTATCCTGGAATGCTTTGCCTTCTCACGTTAGCTCACTCCCGAACGGGTGTTCGGAAGCTACCCAGAGGATACGTGGACTAATCCCGGGAATTGTGAGCTGCTTGAACCATATGCAGAAGAATCGTCATGGCCCCTCCCAAGTGAATGACGATTAGTAACTTTCCCCACTTGCGCGGACTTCTACACATGAAACCATCCTCCACATGCATATAAAAAGAGCAAATGGACAATCATATGCAAACAAACTCCTAACATACGCAAAAAAACTTATCTAAACCGTATGCGTTTAAACATACATATGTTTGTTGGGATAATGTATGTACGTAGATGTTTCTACTCTGAGCAAAACAATGCATATTGGTATATACATATGTATTTACATATAACCACACACTCTCACTATATGCCTCTACATGCTTATGTTTCCAAAACTAAAATTCTAAGCCTAGCGACTACAAGAACAAAATGCATTCATAGGCACAACTGTGCCGACCATGATTATTTACCCGCAACGGCGCTGAACATTTTCAAATATTGTAAAGTACAACAAAAACAAATTCATTGATGTGTTCGAGCTCATATTTCTACGAGCAAAGTACTTTCATTCACAAAACGAGCCGCCCATATGCCAAATTTCTGGACCATTCGAAAATAGTCAATAATGGAATATTTCTTGCTAACGTTTTTGAGATATTTACGAATTACCGTTATTTCAAAAAAAAAATATTGGGCCCACTTAATCATATATATCTCGAAAACGAATTGAGCGATTCCAAAACCGATTAAAGCTTTTAAAAGGTAATACAATTTGCTATAAACTGTGCTATCATAACGGATTTTTTTAATTTTTTTTGTAAAAATATTAAATAATTTGTACTTTGAGAGAAAGGATCTCGAAAAATGTTTACTTTTTCGTGTATTTTTTGTTTTCGCTCTAAGCTCTGTCTTATTACAAAAAAAAAAACTTTGATTCAACAAAATCGATGAACTAATTCAAAAGTTACAAACATTCAAGTAAATATATCCATTTAATACTTAAGTACCCTACTGGTATTATGTGTTAGTATTCGCATATCAGTTTGTTGCAGGTAGATTTTGGAAGGGTTATTAGATACAAAAAATTCTTAGTGTCGTTATCTCAAACACAGATACATTTCAAGCAAGATCATATGTTTAAGGCAGGTAGTGTTTTCTATGTATAACTAGGGAACCTTTTTGTATAGGTAGGCTTGCATTTTTAGTTGATCTATGTAAGTATAAATATTAGTACATGTGCCTCGTTCCTTCATAATTTCTGCAAAGATCGCCGGATACTGTTCACTTTATAATTGCAGTTTATAATCCGTCATTTACTTAAAAATATAATATGAATAAAAAGGCGCGAGAGTTTGAGTGTAAAAATGATCCAGATATGTTCTGTTTCATCTGCGGGTAATTTATCCTTAAAAGGATGCGACGTGTGTTTTCAAATCCTTTGAAATTTGCATACCATATGTGTTATGGAATTGAGCCTAGAAACAATGAAAAACCATGAACACCGAATACTGTGTGCACCACATGTCGAGTCGAATTGATGTTTTCGGAAACCGGAATCAAAAGGTACATCGTAAAAATTAGGAGTTTGCTCTCTTTTAATGCATATCTAACTAATTTCTTAAACTATCTATTTAGGCGACATATGAAATTTATTACACCAATGAAGTGGAGGGAACCAACTTGCCATTCAACGGACTGCTATATTTGTACTAAAAAAGTATTTGGGGTTGGAAAGTCAAGAAAAGTAACCTATGCGAGCGTAGCTAGAGTGTCATTACCAGAACTAAATTCAACGCTCAAGCTACATTGCCAGAATCAAATTTACCTTTAGTTCCGGCTCCAGTTTCATTGTCAACAGCAGTATCTGATTACGCGGCATCATGTTGTACTGAATTGCAAACGGAAAACGAAAGAAACCCTTCATCACAAGCACAACTCAATGATTGGATAAGGGATTTGGAATTGTCAAAAGAAAAGGCCGAACTACTCGCCTCTCGTATGCAACAATTTAAATTTGTTTCATCCGATGTTAAGGTAACATATTATAGGACTCGTCACGAACAATTCTCCCAGTACTATACGAAGAAGGACAGTGTTTGTTATTGCAAAAACATTGCTGGTCTATTTAAACAGTTTGGTGAGCCATATGATTCAAAAGAGTGGCGATTGTTCATAGACGGCAATAAATTAAGTTTAAAGGCCGTATTATTGCATATTGGCAACCAAAAGCCATCTATCCCGATCGCGCATGCAGTAAATACGAAGGAAACATATGAAACAAAGCAAAAATTGCTTAAATTAATTAAATACGAAGAACATGATTTGAAAATACGTGCCGATCTAAAAGTCGTTGGAATGCTCCGCTCCACATCAAGCTCGGCCTTATCAAAAACTTTGTCAAGGCTTTCGACAAAGAAGGCGAAGCTTTTCATTATTTCATCTTTCCACAGATTTCAGAAGCAAAAATAAAGGAAGGGATTTTTGTGGGGCCGCAAATAAGCAAAATAATGGCCAAAACCCATTTCAAAGAGCTATTGTCACCAGTGGAGGCAGCGGCGTGGGACTCTTTTGAAAAGGTCGTTACTCCTTTTGTAGGCAAACACAAAAGTCCTTACTTCGAGCTGCTAGTGAACGATTTAATCAAAAACTATGCGGAAATGGGTAAATAAAAGACACATATAAGACCGTTTTCTCAGTTAACTTTAAAACTAAACAAAAAATTTGAAAGCAAATTTTTAAATTTACATGAGAATATATAGCCCTTAATCTGAATTTATTGCCCTGCTCCGAACAAACAAGAACGACCAAAATTTGTTCTGAATTGGAAGATTAATCCAGCCTAAGAAAATTATATGCTAATGTGTCACTTATGTATTTATCTAATTCCCTTTTTAATTTTCTTTCAGGAGTAAATATGTCTTTAAAAATTCATTTTCTGCACTCCCATTTCAATTTTTTCCCGCAAAATCTTGGCGACGAAAGTGACGAGCATGGCGAAAGGTTTCACCAGCAAATGAAAATGATTGAAAGTCGGTATCAAGGATTCCGGGATGTCGCTATGATGGGTGACTACTGTTGGTTTCTCATAAGAGAAACCGATCCTTATATAAATAAGCCTCAAAACAAGACACATAACTTTTTCAATTATAAAATAAGATGGATATATTTTCTTGAATGCTTGTAACTTTTGTATTAGTTCATCGATTTTGTTTAATCAAAGTTTATTTTTTTTGTAATAAGACAGAGCTTAGAGTGAAATTAAAAAATATACGAAAAAATAAAAAGTTTTAAAGATCCTTTCTCTCAAAGTACAAATTATTTAATATTTTTACAAAAAAAATTAAAAAAATCCGTTATGATGGTTCGTTATCTTTGAATCTGCAGGGCCTAGCAAAAAGTGTTTTACACACAGTTTACACAGCTTATAGCAAATTTTATTACCTTTTAAAAGCTTTAAACGGTTTTGGAATCGCTCAATTCGTTTTCGAGATATATATGATTAAGTAGGCCCATGTTTTTTTTTTTTGAAATAACGATAATTCGTAAATATCTCAAAAACGTTACCATAGAATAAAAAATAACCTTGATTTTCGGAATCAGACGGTTATTTTACATAGGAATTTCATAACGGCGTCTCTGGTGCATTTTGGCTGTAAACCAGTGTAATAGATAAATAATTAATTAGTATATAACTTGACGTATGTAGTTCTCTAATTGATAGAAAGTGAACAAAAACATATGCATATATCTGCAAAGTTAGAAACTTACTCTGAAATCAGAATGCCGCTTATTTGGAGGCCACATACATTCAGCCTTCGGGTGAAGCCCAATGGCATCTCCCTCAAGGAGGTGATGGGTATGACGACTCCGCGGACCCTAGTCAAGATATCCCTCGTTTCAGCGACTTTCTAAGAGTTAGCTAGAAAGTTAGAAGACAAAATTCAGCACATGTCTGTTCCCATATTGGCCGGTGTGTGTTCACCATGTTAGGTGCGACTGTATGTAGAAACCATTACCGGTATGCAACGGGGCGCATGAGGAGACCCTGGAAAGGTCATTAACTCCGGTGTATATCACTAACCAGCCGCCGTGGACCCTGGTCAGGAAGTGTTCATTAGGCGAAAGAGTAGTAGCTTTCGTTGCTCCGGGCGAGCGGGGGTCCGCCCGTGATCGGTAAAGCGTAGGTCAGGCCTCAGGGAACTAGGGTAGTAGCATTGCCTCCGGGGGTACACCCGCTCTGGATTATTTCGGCCCGCCACCCTGCACACGTTGCGCTGGTTAAATAAAAAAGTATGGAAAAAAGACAAAGAGAAGACAAACAGCAGAAGGCCATTAATGATGGAGATCTAGAGCAGAGCCCTTTCGTAAGGAAACCTCGATTGCTTCGCTCGCCACCACAAAAAGCAAATACGCCTCGAGTGCATAATTGCCAGCTATTGAAATATCAAAGACGGTCAATAAAGGAGTTGAAATGACGCCTCAAGAATTTGACGTAAGAGTAACGTCAAAAGAGGCTCAAAATACTGCAAATGCGCCCAATGTGCCGTCACAAACCCCTGTAATTACAAAGGACGCAAACACAGAAAGGGAAAAACTGCATCTCCACGACAAGAGTTTTTCTCAAACTGCGAGCTGAAGAAGAGGAAGCCGTAGAGAAGTGTTTGAGAGTGTTGCTCAAATCCTCAAAAACATCCGAGAAAAGGGAAAACAGTTAACGCTGATTTTTTGAAACAATTAGAGGAAACCGTAAAAGCGGTCGGTTCCATTACAACCCTCAGACCAACTTTAACTGTAGAGATCAGAGATTTGGATGCCGTCACGGGGAAGAAGGAACTTGATGACGCACTGAGAAAAATGCTAGCCGGAACTAACGAAAATATCGATGTTAGCAACTATCGAATGAACGACAACAAGTACGGGCTTATGTTACTCTCGCTATTGAAAGCGCAGAAAAGCTGGTCAAGCAAAACAATATCAAAATCGGATGGTTTAGTGCCAGGATGAGAGCTAGCACATCTCTGAAGCGGTGCTACCAGTGCTTCGGTGTCGGATACCTTCAATCAAACTGCAAAGGACCAGACAGAAGCTGGGCACAAAATGAAAGAGTGCACCAAAGAACCCAAATGCTGCTTATGTACTGATGCCAGTCGCAGTGAGAGAAAGCATATACCAGGCTCGGGCAAATGCCCGATGACAACAGAACATGCCAAGATATGATTATAATTCAAGCAAACATGCACAGGAGTAAAAATGCTGACTTGCTAATGGAGAAGATGGTCTTCGAAAATGGAGTTCAAGCAGTATTGATAAGCGAACAATATTCTCAATCCGAGAAAGCTTAGATCAAAGACGAGTCGGGAACTGCCGAGATATGGATCAGGCGATGATTTCATTAACGTTCAAATAATAGTGGGAGACTTCAACTCAAAAGCAACCGAATGGGGTTCGTCGACAACGAACTCAAGAGGTAGACGAGTGGTGGACATGGCAGCCAGACTAGATTTAGTGGTGCTGAACATAGGAACGACTACATACCAAAAGCCAGGTGGCGAAGGCACCACACCCGAAGGCACACACACATTGCATTGAAATGGAAAACCAACGAGTGCGTCAAAAGAGAAATAAAAGTACACGCAAATGGAACATAAACAAGTTAAACCCAGCGACGCTCCTTGCAACTATTGACGAAAATAAAACCACGATCTGTACGTATAGTACCGCCAATACACTAAACAAGACAACAATGCAATGCATTACGATAGGTTGCAACGCATCTATGCCTAAAATAAATAAGAACAAAAAAAGAAATGCTGCAACACATGAGATCGCTAAACTTAGATATAAGTGCATCCATAAGCGTAGAAAGTATACTAGAGCCAGAAGATTGGGCCCGGCGATAACGGAATCCGAAGAATACAAAAAGAGCAGAAAAGAATTGAGGAAAGCTATAAGCCAAAGCAAAAAAGACAAATGGGAAGAGCTAAGAAATGATCTAAGCAATAACCCATGGGGGTTGAGCTACAAAATCGTTATGAAAAAGCTAGAGGCCAAATCCCCTGCTGCTGATATGGAAACAGAAGTGGTTAGCAAAATAGTTGACATACACTCCCCAAACACATTGTACTGAGAGGGAAAAACTCGAGTATGAAGCAACGGAACCTGTCCCATTCACGGAAGAAGAACTTATGGATGCTGCAAAAGCAATGAAATGCAATAAAGCGCCAGGACCTGATGGCATAGTTGCAGAAATATTGGAATTATTGGCAATCGAACGCCCTTTTTTGCTGCTAAACATGAACAAAGCATGCCTAAAAGAAGGATTTTTTCCAGAAATATGGAAAAAACAAAAACTAGTACTAATCAGTAAGGGAAAGGGAGACCCAACATTAGCGTCCGCTTATAGACCGCTATGTGTGCTGGATAGCGCAGAAAAACTCTTTGAGAAACTGATAAAGCATAGGCTTAGCGAAGCCTTGGAGAAAAGTTGCGGCCTGTCTGACAGTGTCAGATCTACCTTAGGAGCCATCCCAGATGTAATAGCTAGCGGAGAACATGCCCAGGCAGGTAATCGATACTCCAAATGCTTAGTTTTACTAGCCACACTGGATATTAGAAACGCTTTCAACAGTTTAAGTTGGGACGACGTAATTGAAGCCATAAAGGTAAAATTCAAAATCCCGAATAATCTATTGAAGATTATTCGTAGGTATCTAATCAATCGCGTCCCCCCTTACGTAACGCGAGAAGGGTGTCAGACTAAACAAATAACAGCAGGCGCAGCCCAAGGATCAATACTCGGACCTGAACTTTGAAATATAACCCACGATGAAATCCTTCGAATAGAGATATGCCTGAGGATGTGCATTTAGTGGGATACGCAATTGATATTATATATACATATATAATTGACGCGTACACCCTTTTTGGGTGTTTGGCCGAGCTCCTCCTCCTATTTGTGGTGTGCGTTTTTATGTTATTCCACAAATGGAGGTTCCTACAGTATCAAGCCGACTCCGAACGGCAGATATATTTATGAGGAGCTTTTTCATGGCAGAAATACACTCGGAGGTTTGCCATATCCTGCCGAGTGGCGACCACTATTAGAAAAATGTTTTTATTAATTTTGGTGTTTCACCGAAATTCAAACCAACGTTCTCTCTGTGAATTCCGAATGGTAGTCAAGCACCAAGCCATTCCGCTACGGCGACCGCCAATGACATTTACAGATGACACTACGGCTGTAATAATCGCCCGAAACTCTGACGAAGCCAAAATGAAGTTAAATAAGGTGATGATCCCAGTTCAGACATGGCTAGAAGACCATGGATTAAAGCTGGCTACAGAGAAAACGGAGCTAATCCTTCTAACGAATAGACGTATCCCATTAGAGAAGATGGATATACAAGTACTATTTGCCACTTTATCAACACAAAGACAGGTCAAATACCCAGGAGTTCAATTAGACACAAGGCTAATTTACTGGGTGCACATAAATCATGCTGCCACAAGAGCTGCCAAAGTTAGCGGCATGTTAAGTAAGCTCATAGCAAACCTTGGAGCTCCAACGCAGAACAAGCGACAACTTTTAATGGACACGACGAACTCGATTCTCTTATACGGATACGCAATATGGGCAGATTCGCTAAGGGTGCAATGCCGGCGGAAAACTCTGCAATCTGTGCAACGCACTTGCGCTCTCGTGGCTTCGTCATACAGAACAGTATCTGAAGCAGCGGTTTTAGTTATCAGCGGAATCATCCATATAGATATTCTAGCACAAGGGCGCAAACGGAGATGGGAGGCTAAAAACACAGGAACCCCAGTACCATGCTTTTCCGATATGGAACTCTGAAAGGTACGGTAGATGGACAGGGAGGCTAATACCCGATCTAAAAAAGTGGGTAGAAAAACAGCACGGTGAGGTTAACTATTACCTCACACAGTTTTTGTCCGGAAATGAGTCCACACCAAGAGAATCTAAGTCCTTCTCCACCGGATCTTTCCAACGCATAGGAGGCCTTCCACTTCCTCTACTACCACCAGCTGGTACCGCATCGAATACTTTCAAAGCCGGAGCGTTTGTATCCATTCGGACGACATGACCCAGTCAACGTAGCCGCTTGATCTTTATTCGCTGCGCTATGTCTATGTCGTCGTAAAGCTCATACAGCTCATCGTTCCATCGTCTGCGATATTCGCCGCTGCCAACGAGCAAAGGTCCACAAATCTTACGCAGAATCTTTCTCTCGAACACTCCAAGCGTCGCTTCACCAGATGTTGTCAGCGGCCAAGCTTCTGCGCCATACGTTAGAACGGGCATTATGAGAGTCTTGTAGAGTGTTAGTTTTGTTCGTCGAGAGAGGGCTTTACTGCTCAGTTGTCTACTTAGTCCAAAGTAGCACTTGTTGGCAAGAGAGTTTCTAAGTTGGATTTCAAGGCTAAAATTGTTATCGGTGTTAATGCTGGTTCCTAAATAAGCGAAGTCTTTTACAACCTCGAAATTATAACCGGTAATAGTGACGTGGGTGCCGATACGCGAGTGCGACGACTGTTTGCTTGAACACAGTAGGTACTTCGTTTAGTCCTCGTTCACCACCAGACCCATAAGGTTCGCTTCTTTATCCAGTTTGGAGAAGGCAGAACTAACAGCGCGGTTGTTAAGGCCGATGACGTCAATATCATCGGCATACGCCAACAATTCTACGCTCTTATAAAATATTGTGTGCGATTAAGTTCTGCGGCTCGTACGATGCTCTCCAACATCAGGTTAACTAAGTCACACGACAGCGAGTTACCTTGTCTGAAACCTCGTTTGGTATCAAACGGGTCGGATACTTCCTTCCCAATTCTGACGGCGCTGCAGATTGCAGGATCCCCCTTCTTATGGATTGGGCAGAGCACACTTAAATTCCAATCGGCAGGCATGCTTTCATCCGACCATATTTTGCATAAGAGCTGATGCATGCACCTTACCAGCTCCTCGCCGCCATTTTTGAATAGCTCAGCCGGCAGTCCGTCGACGCCTGCGGCGTTGTTGTTCTTTAGCCGCGTTATCGCTATTCTCAACTCGTCATGGTCGGGTAGCGGAACGTCAATTCCGTCGTCGTCAATTGGGGTATCGGGATCTTCACATTCTCTGTGACATGCGCAGCTGTCACTGTTTAACAGGTTCGAGAAGTGTTCCCTCCATAATTTAAGATTGCTCTGGATGTCAGTCACCAGTTCGCCGTTTTTGTTGTTACAGGAAAACGCCCCGGTCTTGAAACCTTCTGTAAGCCGCCGAACTTTCTGATAGAATTTTCGGGCGTTGTTCCTATTGGCCAGCATCTCAAGCTCCTCGCACTCACGTATTTCGGCCTCTCGTTTCTCCTTTCGAGTAATACGTCTCTCTTACTATTTAAGCTCTCGGTAGCGATCCTACATGGCTCGCGTTGCGCTCGATCGCGGCGTGGCTCTATAGGCGGCATCCTTTCTATCTGCGGCAGCATGACATTCCTCGTCGTACCAATTGTTTTTTCGGGATCGTCGGAATCCGATTTCTTCTTTGGCGGCGGTGCGTAGGGAACGAGAAATGTTGCTCCATTGCTCGAGCATGCCGGTTTGTTGGGCAGTGCTCTCTGAGAGCAGGAGTGAGAGTCGAGTGGCAAATCTTCTGGCTGTCTGTTTTGATTGCAGCTTTTCGATGTCGAACATTCTTTGAGTAGGTAGATGTACGTTTTTTGCTGCACAGAGGCGTGTGCGCAGTTTGGCTGCAACAAGGTGATGATCCGAGTCGCTGTTAGGTCCTCGTATCGTTCGTACATCTAACACACTAGAAGCGTGTCTTCTATCTATCACAGTATGATCGATCTGGTTTCGCGTTTTTCGGTCAGGTAGCTTGGAGGATCTTTTTACGCTGGAATCTGGTGCTGCAGACTACCATGTTTCGAGCCCCGCGGAGGTCGATCAGCCACTGTGCGTTACCATATGTTTCGTTGTGCAGGCTGAATTTTTCGAATGTGGGACCGAAAATTCTCCACCCTGGCGTTGAAGTCGCCAAGCACGATTTTTGTGTCTGGGCGGGGGCAACGCTCATAGGAACGTTCCAAGCGCTCATAGAAGGAATCTTTGGACGCATCGTCCTTCTCTTCCGTCGGGGCGTGCAAATTAGCGAATCGCGCTTTGATGCGAAATATTGCGAGACGCTCGTCCACCGGAGTGAACGACAGTACTTGAAGTCTCCCTCCCACAACAAATCCGACACCGAATTTGCGCTCCTTTACATGGCAGCTGTAGTAGACGTCGCAAGGTCCTATGGTTTTCTTGCCTTGCCCCGTCCATCGCATCTCTTGGATTGCAGTGATGTCAGCCTTTACTCTCACGAGGACATCATTAAGGCACTGGACATTCCAAGTGCATGCCCTCAAATCGTATTCCTTAATTCCTTTGCAACGATCGTCATCAGTATTGCAAGTTCTAATCCGAGGCTTTGTTGCTGTTTTCATTGGTGGGGCTTTTTAAGTGGCGGGTCCCAAACCCAGCGCACAACCAGTTATCCTGGAATGCTTTGCCTTCTCACGTTAGCTCACTCCCGAACGGGTGTTCGGAAGCTACCCAGAGGATACGTGGACTAATCCCGGGAATTGTGAGCTGCTTGAACCATATGCAGAAGAATCGTCATGGCCCCTCCCAAGTGAATGACGATTAGTAACTTTCCCCACTTGCGCGGACTTCTACACATGGAACCATCCTCCACATGCATATAAAAAGAGCAAATGGACAATCATATGCAAACAAACTCCTAACATACGCAAAAAAACTTATCTAAACCGTATGCGTTTAAACATACATATGTTTGTTGGGATAATGTATGTACGTAGATGTTTCTACTCTGAGCAAAACAATGCATATTGGTATATACATATGTATTTACATATAACCACACACTCTCACTATATGCCTCTACATGCTTATGTTTCCAAAACTAAAATTCTAAGCCTAGCGACTACAAGAACAAAATGCATTCATAGGCACAACTGTGCCGACCATGATTATTTACCCGCAACGGCGCTGAACATTTTCAAATATTGTAAAGTACAACAAAAACAAATTCATTGATGTGTTCGAGCTCATATTTCTACGAGCAAAGTACTTTCATTCACAAAACGAGCCGCCCATATGCCAAATTTCTGGACCATTCGAAAATAGTCAATAATGGAATATTTCTTGCTAACGTTTTTGAGATATTTACGAATTACCGTTATTTCAAAAAAAAAATATTGGGCCCACTTAATCATATATATCTCGAAAACGAATTGAGCGATTCCAAAACCGATTAAAGCTTTTAAAAGGTAATACAATTTGCTATAAACTGTGCTATCATAACGGATTTTTTTAATTTTTTTTGTAAAAATATTAAATAATTTGTACTTTGAGAGAAAGGATCTCGAAAAATGTTTACTTTTTCGTGTATTTTTTGTTTTCGCTCTAAGCTCTGTCTTATTACAAAAAAAAAAACTTTGATTCAACAAAATCGATGAACTAATTCAAAAGTTACAAACATTCAAGTAAATATATCCATTTAATACTTAAGTACCCTACTGGTATTATGTGTTAGTATTCGCATATCAGTTTGTTGCAGGTAGATTTTGGAAGGGTTATTAGATACAACAAATTCTTAGTGTCGTTATCTCAAACACAGATACATTTCAAGCAAGATCATATGTTTAAGGCAGGTAGTGTTTTCTATGTATAACTAGGGAACCTTTTTGTATAGGTAGGCTTGCATTTTTAGTTGATCTATGTAAGTATAAATATTAGTACATGTGCCTCGTTCCTTCATAATTTCTGCAAAGATCGCCGGATACTGTTCACTTTATAATTGCAGTTTATAATCCGTCATTTACTTAAAAATATAATATGAATAAAAAGGCGCGAGAGTTTGAGTGTAAAAATGATCCAGATATGTTCTGTTTCATCTGCGGGTAATTTATCCTTAAAAGGATGCGACGTGTGTTTTCAAATCCTTTGAAATTTGCATACCATATGTGTTATGGAATTGAGCCTAGAAACAATGAAAAACCATGAACACCGAATACTGTGTGCACCACATGTCGAGTCGAATTGATGTTTTCGGAAACCGGAATCAAAAGGTACATCGTAAAAATTAGGAGTTTGCTCTCTTTTAATGCATATCTAACTAATTTCTTAAACTATCTATTTAGGCGACATATGAAATTTATTACACCAATGAAGTGGAGGGAACCAACTTGCCATTCAACGGACTGCTATATTTGTACTAAAAAAGTATTTGGGGTTGGAAAGTCAAGAAAAGTAACCTATGCGAGCGTAGCTAGAGTGTCATTACCAGAACTAAATTCAACGCTCAAGCTACATTGCCAGAATCAAATTTACCTTTAGTTCCGGCTCCAGTTTCATTGTCAACAGCAGTATCTGATTACGCGGCATCATGTTGTACTGAATTGCAAACGGAAAACGAAAGAAACCCTTCATCACAAGCACAACTCAATGATTGGATAAGGGATTTGGAATTGTCAAAAGAAAAGGCCGAACTACTCGCCTCTCGTATGCAACAATTTAAATTTGTTTCATCCGATGTTAAGGTAACATATTATAGGACTCGTCACGAACAATTCTCCCAGTACTATACGAAGAAGGACAGTGTTTGTTATTGCAAAAACATTGCTGGTCTATTTAAACAGTTTGGTGAGCCATATGATTCAAAAGAGTGGCGATTGTTCATAGACGGCAATAAATTAAGTTTAAAGGCCGTATTATTGCATATTGGCAACCAAAAGCCATCTATCCCGATCGCGCATGCAGTAAATACGAAGGAAACATATGAAACAAAGCAAAAATTGCTTAAATTAATTAAATACGAAGAACATGATTTGAAAATACGTGCCGATCTAAAAGTCGTTGGAATGCTCCGCTCCACATCAAGCTCGGCCTTATCAAAAACTTTGTCAAGGCTTTCGACAAAGAAGGCGAAGCTTTTCATTATTTCATCTTTCCACAGATTTCAGAAGCAAAAATAAAGGAAGGGATTTTTGTGGGGCCGCAAATAAGCAAAATAATGGCCAAAACCCATTTCAAAGAGCTATTGTCACCAGTGGAGGCAGCGGCGTGGGACTCTTTTGAAAAGGTCGTTACTCCTTTTGTAGGCAAACACAAAAGTCCTTACTTCGAGCTGCTAGTGAACGATTTAATCAAAAACTATGCGGAAATGGGTAAATAAAAGACACATATAAGACCGTTTTCTCAGTTAACTTTAAAACTAAACAAAAAATTTGAAAGCAAATTTTTAAATTTACATGAGAATATATAGCCCTTAATCTGAATTTATTGCCCTGCTCCGAACAAACAAGAACGACCAAAATTTGTTCTGAATTGGAAGATTAATCCAGCCTAAGAAAATTATATGCTAATGTGTCACTTATGTATTTATCTAATTCCCTTTTTAATTTTCTTTCAGGAGTAAATATGTCTTTAAAAATTCATTTTCTGCACTCCCATTTCAATTTTTTCCCGCAAAATCTTGGCGACGAAAGTGACGAGCATGGCGAAAGGTTTCACCAGCAAATGAAAATGATTGAAAGTCGGTATCAAGGATTCCGGGATGTCGCTATGATGGGTGACTACTGTTGGTTTCTCATAAGAGAAACCGATCCTTATATAAATAAGCGTCAAAACAAGACACATAACTTTTTCAATTATAAAATAAGATGGATATATTTTCTTGAATGCTTGTAACTTTTGTATTAGTTCATCGATTTTGTTTAATCAAAGTTTATTTTTTTTGTAATAAGACAGAGCTTAGAGTGAAATTAAAAAATATACGAAAAAATAAAAAGTTTTAAAGATCCTTTCTCTCAAAGTACAAATTATTTAATATTTTTACAAAAAAAATTAAAAAAATCCGTTATGATGGTTCGTTATCTTTGAATCTGCAGGGCCTAGCAAAAAGTGTTTTACACACAGTTTACACAGCTTATAGCAAATTTTATTACCTTTTAAAAGCTTTAAACGGTTTTGGAATCGCTCAATTCGTTTTCGAGATATATATGATTAAGTAGGCCCATTTTTTTTTTTTTTTGAAATAACGATAATTCGTAATTAAATATCTCAAAAACGTTACCATAGAATAAAAAATAACCTTGATTTTCGGAATCAGACGGTTATTTTACATAGGAATTTCATAACGGCGTCTCTGGTGCATTTTGGCTGTAAACCAGTGTAATAGATAAATAATTAATTAGTATATAACTTGACGTATGTAGTTCTCTAATTGATAGAAAGTGAACAAAAACATATGCATATATCTGCAAAGTTAGAAACTTACTCTGAAATCAGAATGCCGCTTATTTGGAGGCCACATACATTCAGCCTTCGGGTGAAGCCCAATGGCATCTCCCTCAAGGAGGTGATGGGTATGACGACTCCGCGGACCCTAGTCAAGATATCCCTCGTTTCAGCGACTTTCTAAGAGTTAGCTAGAAAGTTAGAAGACAAAATTCAGCACATGTCTGTTCCCATATTGGCCGGTGTGTGTTCACCATGTTAGGTGCGACTGTATGTAGAAACCATTACCGGTATGCAACGGGGCGCATGAGGAGACCCTGGAAAGGTCATTAACTCCGGTGTATATCACTAACCAGCCGCCGTGGACCCTGGTCAGGAAGTGTTCATTAGGCGAAAGAGTAGTAGCTTTCGTTGCTCCGGGCGAGCGGGGGTCCGCCCGTGATCGGTAAAGCGTAGGTCAGGCCTCAGGGAACTGGGGTAGTAGCATTGCCTCCGGGGGTACACCCGCTCTGGATTATTTCGGCCCGCCACCCTGCACACGTTGCGCTGGTTAAATAAAAAAGTATGGAAAAAAGACAAAGAGAAGACAAACAGCAGAAGGCCATTAATGATGGAGATCTAGAGCAGAGCCCTTTCGTAAGGAAACCTCGATTGCTTCGCTCGCCACCACAAAAAGCAAATACGCCTCGAGTGCATAATTGCCAGCTATTGAAATATCAAAGACGGTCAATAAAGGAGTTGAAATGACGCCTCAAGAATTTGACGTAAGAGTAACGTCAAAAGAGGCTAAAAATACTGCAAATGCGCCCAATGTGCCGTCACAAACCCCTGTAATTACAAAGGACGCAAACACAGAAAGGGAAAAACTGCATCTCCACGACAAGAGTTTTTCTCAAACTGCGAGCTGAAGAAGAAGAAGCCGTAGAGAAGTGTTTGAGAGTGTTGCTCAAATCCTCAAAAACATCCGAGAAAAGGGAAAACAGTTAACGCTGATTTTTTGAAACAATTAGAGGAAACCGTAAAAGCGGTCGGTTCCATTACAACCCTCAGACCAACTTTAACTGTAGAGATCAGAGATTTGGATGCCGTCACGGGGAAGAAGGAACTTGATGACGCACTGAGAAAAATGCTAGCCGGAACTAACGAAAATATCGATGTTAGCAACTATCGAATGAACGACAACAAGTACGGGCTTATGTTACTCTCGCTATTGAAAGCGCAGAAAAGCTGGTCAAGCAAAACAATATCAAAATCGGATGGTTTAGTGCCAGGATGAGAGCTAGCACATCTCTGAAGCGGTGCTACCAGTGCTTCGGTGTCGGATACTTTCAATCAAACTGCAAAGGACCAGACAGAAGCTGGGCACAAAATGAAAGAGTGCACCAAAGAACCCAAATGCTGCTTATGTACTGATGCCAGTCGCAGTGAGAGAAAGCATATACCAGGCTCGGGCAAATGCCCGATGACAACAGAACATGCCAAGATATGATTATAATTCAAGCAAACATGCACAGGAGTAAAAATGCTGACTTGCTAATGGAGAAGATGGTCTTCGAAAATGGAGTTCAAGCAGTATTGATAAGCGAACAATATTCTCAATCCGAGAAAGCTTAGATCAAAGACGAGTCGGGAACTGCCGAGATATGGATCAGGCGATGATTTCATTAACGTTCAAATAATAGTGGGAGACTTCAACTCAAAAGCAACCGAATGGGGTTCGTCGACAACGAACTCAAGAGGTAGACGAGTGGTGGACATGGCAGCCAGACTAGATTTAGTGGTGCTGAACATAGGAACGACTACATACCAAAAGCCAGGTGGCGAAGGCACCACACCCGAAGGCACACACACATTGCATTGAAATGGAAAACCAACGAGTGCGTCAAAAGAGAAATAAAAGTACACGCAAATGGAACATAAACAAGTTAAACCCAGCGACGCTCCTTGCAACTATTGACGAAAATAAAACCACGATCTGTACGTATAGTACCGCCAATACACTAAACAAGACAACAATGCAATGCATTACGATAGGTTGCAACGCATCTATGCCTAAAATAAATAAGAACAAAAAAAGAAATGCTGCAACACATGAGATCGCTAAACTTAGATATAAGTGCATCCATAAGCGTAGAAAGTATACTAGAGCCAGAAGATTGGGCCCGGCGATAACGGAATCCGAAGAATACAAAAAGAGCAGAAAAGAATTGAGGAAAGCTATAAGCCAAAGCAAAAAAGACAAATGGGAAGAGCTAAGAAATGATCTAAGCAATAACCCATGGGGGTTGAGCTACAAAATCGTTATGAAAAAGCTAGAGGCCAAATCCCCTGCTGCTGATATGGAAACAGAAGTGGTTAGCAAAATAGTTGACATACACTCCCCAAACACATTGTACTGAGAGGGAAAAACTCGAGTATGAAGCAACGGAACCTGTCCCATTCACGGAAGAAGAACTTATGGATGCTGCAAAAGCAATGAAATGCAATAAAGCGCCAGGACCTGATGGCATAGTTGCAGAAATATTGGAATTATTGGCAATCGAACGCCCTTTTTTGCTGCTAAACATGAACAAAGCATGCCTAAAAGAAGGATTTTTTCCAGAAATATGGAAAAAACAAAAACTAGTACTAATCAGTAAGGGAAAGGGAGACCCAACATTAGCGTCCGCTTATAGACCGCTATGTGTGCTGGATAGCGCAGAAAAACTCTTTGAGAAACTGATAAAGCATAGGCTTAGCGAAGCCTTGGAGAAAAGTTGCGGCCTGTCTGACAGTGTCAGATCTACCTTAGGAGCCATCCCAGATGTAATAGCTAGCGGAGAACATGCCCAGGCAGGTAATCGATACTCCAAATGCTTAGTTTTACTAGCCACACTGGATATTAGAAACGCTTTCAACAGTTTAAGTTGGGACGACGTAATTGAAGCCATAAAGGTAAAATTCAAAATCCCGAATAATCTATTGAAGATTATTCGTAGGTATCTAATCAATCGCGTCCCCCCTTACGTAACGCGAGAAGGGTGTCAGACTAAACAAATAACAGCAGGCGCAGCCCAAGGATCAATACTCGGACCTGAACTTTGAAATATAACCCACGATGAAATCCTTCGAATAGAGATATGCCTGAGGATGTGCATTTAGTGGGATACGCAATTGATATTATATATTATATACATATATAATTGACGCGTACACCCTTTTTGGGTGTTTGGCCGAGCTCCTCCTCCTATTTGTGGTGTGCGTTTTTATGTTATTCCACAAATGGAGGTTCCTACAGTATCAAGCCGACTCCGAACGGCAGATATATTTATGAGGAGCTTTTTCATGGCAGAAATACACTCGGAGGTTTGCCATATCCTGCCGAGTGGCGACCACTATTAGAAAAATGTTTTTATTAATTTTGGTGTTTCACCGAAATTCAAACCAACGTTCTCTCTGTGAATTCCGAATGGTAGTCAAGCACCAAGCCATTCCGCTACGGCGACCGCCAATGACATTTACAGATGACACTACGGCTGTAATAATCGCCCGAAACTCTGACGAAGCCAAAATGAAGTTAAATAAGGTGATGATCCCAGTTCAGACATGGCTAGAAGACCATGGATTAAAGCTGGCTACAGAGAAAACGGAGCTAATCCTTCTAACGAATAGACGTATCCCATTAGAGAAGATGGATATACAAGTACTATTTGCCACTTTATCAACACAAAGACAGGTCAAATACCCAGGAGTTCAATTAGACACAAGGCTAATTTACTGGGTGCACATAAATCATGCTGCCACAAGAGCTGCCAAAGTTAGCGGCATGTTAAGTAAGCTCATAGCAAACCTTGGAGCTCCAACGCAGAACAAGCGACAACTTTTAATGGACACGACGAACTCGATTCTCTTATACGGATACGCAATATGGGCAGATTCGCTAAGGGTGCAATGCCGGCGGAAAACTCTGCAATCTGTGCAACGCACTTGCGCTCTCGTGGCTTTGTCATACAGAACAGTATCTGAAGCAGCGGTTTTAGTTATCAGCGGAATCATCCATATAGATATTCTAGCACAAGGGCGCAAACGGAGATGGGAGGCTAAAAACACAGGAACCCCAGTACCATGCTTTTCCGATATGGAACTCTGAAAGGTACGGTAGATGGACAGGGAGGCTAATACCCGATCTAAAAAAGTGGGTAGAAAAACAGCACGGTGAGGTTAACTATTACCTCACACAGTTTTTGTCCGGAAATGAGTCCACACCAAGAGAATCTAAGTCCTTCTCCACCGGATCTTTCCAACGCATAGGAGGCCTTCCACTTCCTCTACTACCACCAGCTGGTACCGCATCGAATACTTTCAAAGCCGGAGCGTTTGTATCCATTCGGACGACATGACCCAGTCAACGTAGCCGCTTGATCTTTATTCGCTGCGCTATGTCTATGTCGTCGTAAAGCTCATACAGCTCATCGTTCCATCGTCGGCGATATTCGCCGCTGCCAACGAGCAAAGGTCCACAAATCTTACGCAGAATCTTTCTCTCGAACACTCCAAGCGTCGCTTCACCAGATGTTGTCAGCGGCCAAGCTTCTGCGCCATACGTTAGAACGGGCATTATGAGAGTCTTGTAGAGTGTTAGTTTTGTTCGTCGAGAGAGGGCTTTACTGCTCAGTTGTCTACTTAGTCCAAAGTAGCACTTGTTGGCAAGAGAGTTTCTAAGTTGGATTTCAAGGCTGAAATTGTTATCGGTGTTAATGCTGGTTCCTAAATAAGCGAAGTCTTTTACAACCTCGAAATTATAACCGGTAATAGTGACGTGGGTGCCGATACGCGAGTGCGACGACTGTTTGCTTGAACACAGTAGGTACTTCCTTTAGTCCTCGTTCACCACCAGACCCATAAGGTTCGCTTCTTTATCCAGTTTGGAGAAGGCAGAACTAACAGCGCGGTTGTTAAGGCCGATGACGTCAATATCATCGGCATACGCCAACAATTCTACGCTCTTATAAAATATTGTGTGCGATTAAGTTCTGCGGCTCGTACGATGCTCTCCAACATCAGGTTAACTAAGTCACACGACAGCGAGTTACCTTGTCTGAAACCTCGTTTGGTATCAAACGGGTCGGAGACTTCCTTCCCAATTCTGACGGCGCTGCAGATTGCAGGATCCCCCTTCTTATGGATTGGGCAGAGCACACTTAAATTCCAATCGGCAGGCATGCTTTCATCCGACCATATTTTGCATAAGAGCTGATGCATGCACTTTACCAGCTCCTCGCCGCCATTTTTGAATAGCTCAGCCGGCAGTCCGTCGACGCCTGCGGCGTTGTTGTTCTTTAGCCGCGTTATCGCTATTCTCACCTCGTCATGGTCGGGTAGCGGAACGTCAATTCCGTCGTCGTCAATTGTGGTATCGGGATCTTCACATTCTCTGTGACATGCGCAGCTGTCACTGTTTAACAGGTTCGAGAAGTGTTCGCTCCATAATTTAAGATTGCTCTGGATGTCAGTCACCAGTTCGCCGTCTTTGTTGTTACAGGAAAACGCCCCGGTCTTGAAACCTTCTGTAAGCCGCCGAACTTTCTGATAGAATTTTCGGGCGTTGTTCCTATTGGCCAGCATCTCAAGCTCCTCGCACTCACGTATTTCGGCCTCTCGTTTCTCCTTTCGAGTAATACGTCTCTCTTACTATTTAAGCTCTCGGTAGCGATCCTACATGGCTCGCGTTGCGCTCGATCGCGGCGTGGCTCTATAGGCGGCATCCTTTCTATCTGCGGCAGCATGACATTCCTCGTCGTACCAATTGTTTTTTCGGGATCGTCGGAATCCGATTTCTTCTTTGGCGGCGGTGCGTAGGGAACGAGAAATGTTGCTCCATTGCTCGAGCATGCCGATTTGTTGGGCAGTGCTCTCTGAGAGCAGGAGTGAGAGTCGAGTGGCAAATCTTCTGGCTGTCTGTTTTGATTGCAGCTTTTCGATGTCGAACATTCTTTGAGTAGGTAGATGTACGTTTTTTGCTGCACAGAGGCGTGTGCGCAGTTTGGCTGCAACAAGGTGATGATCCGAGTCGCTGTTAGGTCCTCGTATCGTTCGTACATCTAACACACTAGAAGCGTGTCTTCTATCTATCACAGTATGATCGATCTGGTTTCGCGTTTTTCGGTCAGGTAGCTTGGAGGATCTTTTTACGCTGGAATCTGGTGCTGCAGACTACCATGTTTCGAGCCCCGCGGAGGTCGATCAGCCACTGTGCGTTACCATATGTTTCGTTGTGCAGGCTGAATTTTTCGAATGTGGGACCGAAAATTCTCCACCCTGGCGTTGAAGTCGCCAAGCACGACTTTTGTGTCTGGGCGGGGGCAACGCTCATAGGAACGTTCCAAGCGCTCATAGAAGGAATCTTTGGACGCATCGTCCTTCTCTTCCGTCGGGGCGTGCAAATTAGCGAATCGCGCTTTGATGCGAAATATTGCGAGACGCTCGTCCACCGGAGTGAACGACAGTACTTGAAGTCTCCCTCCCACAACAAATCCGACACCGAATTTGCGCTCCTTTACATGGCAGCTGTAGTAGACGTCGCAAGGTCCTATGGTTTTCTTGCCTTGCCCCGTCCATCGCATCTCTTGGATTGCAGTGATGTCAGCCTTTACTCTCACGAGGACATCATTAAGGCACTGGACATTCCAAGTGCATGCCCTCAAATCGTATTCCTTAATTCCTTTGCAACGATCGTCATCAGTATTGCAAGTTCTAATCCGAGGCTTTGTTGCTGTTTTCATTGGTGGGGCTTTTTAAGTGGCGGGTCCCAAACCCAGCGCACAACCAGTTATCCTGGAATGCTTTGCCTTCTCACGTTAGCTCACTCCCGAACGGGTGTTCGGAAGCTACCCAGAGGATACGTGGACTAATCCCGGGAATTGTGAGCTGCTTGAACCATATGCAGAAGAATCGTCATGGCCCCTCCCAAGTGAATGACGATTAGTAACTTTCCCCACTTGCGCGGACTTCTACACATGGAACCATCCTCCACATGCATATAAAAAGAGCAAATGGACAATCATATGCAAACAAACTCCTAACATACGCAAAAAAACTTATCTAAACCGTATGCGTTTAAACATACATATGTTTGTTGGGATAATGGATGTACGTAGATGTTTCTACTCTGAGCAAAACAATGCATATTGGTATATACATATGTATTTACATATAACCACACACTCTCACTATATGCCTCTACATGCTTATGTTTCCAAAACTAAAATTCTAAGCCTAGCGACTACAAGAACAAAATGCATTCATAGGCACAACTGTGCCGACCATGATTATTTACCCGCAACGGCGCTGAACATTTTCAAATATTGTAAAGTACAACAAACAACAAAAACAAATTCATTGATGTGTTCGAGCTCATATTTCTACGAGCAAAGTACTTTCATTCACAAAACGAGCCGCCCATATGCCAAATTTCTGGACCATTCGAAAATAGTCAATAATGGAATATTTCTTGCTAACGTTTTTGAGATATTTACGAATTACCGTTATTTCAAAAAAAAAAATATTGGGCCCACTTAATCATATATATCTCGAAAACGAATTGAGCGATTCCAAAACCGATTAAAGCTTTTAAAAGGTAATAAAATTTGCTATAAACTGTGCTATCATAACGGATTTTTTAAATTTTTTTGTAAAAATATTAAATAATTTGTACTTTGAGAATAAGCACTTAATCATATATATCTCGAAAACGAATTGAGCGATTCCAAAACCGATTAAAGCTTTTAAAAGGTAATAAAATTTGCTATAAACTGTGCTATCATAACGGATTTTTTAAATTTTTTTGTAAAAATATTAAATAATTTGTACTTTGAGAGAAAGGATCTCGAAAAATGTTTACTTTTTCGTGTATTTTTTGTTTTCGCTCTAAGCTCTGTCTTATTACAAAAAAAAAAACTTTGATTCAACAAAATCGATGAACTAATACAAAAGTTACAAACATTCAAGCAAATATATCCATTTAATACTTAAGTACCCTACTGGTATTATGTGTCAGTATTCGCATATCAGTTTGTTGCAGGTAGATTTTGGAAGGGTTATTAGATACAAAAAATTCTTAGTGTCGTTATCTCAAACACAGATACATTTCAAGCAAGATCATATGTTTAAGGCAGGTAGTGTTTTCTATGTATAACTAGGGAACCTTTTTGTATAGGTAGGCTTGCATTTTTAGTTGATCTATGTAAGTATAAATATTAGTACATGTGCCTCGTTCCTTCATAATTTCTGCAAAGATCGCCGGATACTGTTCACTTTATAATTGCAGTTTATAATCCGTCATTTACTTAAAAATATAATATGAATAAAAAGGCGCGAGAGTTTGAGTGTAAAAATGATCCAGATATGTTCTGTTTCATCTGCGGGTAATTTATCCTTAAAAGGATGCGACGTGTGTTTTCAAATCCTTTGAAATTTGCATACCATAAGTGTTATGGAATTGAGCCTAGAAACAATGAAAAACCATGAACACCGAATACTGTGTGCACCACATGTCGAGTCGAATTGATGTTTTCGGAAACCGGAATCAAAAGGTACATCGTAAAAATTAGGAGTTTGCTCTCTTTTAATGCATATCTAACTAATTTCTTAAACTATCTATTTAGGCGACATATGAAATTTATTACACCAATGAAGTGGAGGGAACCAACTTGCCATTCAACGGACTGCTATATTTGTACTAAAAAAGTATTTGGGGTTGGAAAGTCAAGAAAAGTAACCTATGCGAGCGTAGCTAGAGTGTCATTACCAGAACTAAATTCAACGCTCAAGCTACATTGCCAGAATCAAATTTAACTTTAGTTCCGGCTCCAGTTTCATTGTCAACAGCAGTATCTGATTACGCGGCATCATGTTGTACTGAATTGCAAACGGAAAACGAAAGAAACCCTTCATCACAAGCACAACTCAATGATTGGATAAGGGATTTGGAATTGTCAAAAGAAAAGGCCGAACTACTCGCCTCTCGTATGCAACAATTTAAATTTGTTTCATCCGATGTTAAGGTAACATATTATAGGACTCGTCACGAACAATTCTCCCAGTACTATACGAAGAAGGACAGTGTTTGTTATTGCAAAAACATTGCTGGTCTATTTAAACAGTTTGGTGAGCCATATGATTCAAAAGAGTGGCGATTGTTCATAGACGGCAATAAATTAAGTTTAAAGGCCGTATTATTGCATATTGGCAACCAAAAGCCATCTATCCCGATCGCGCATGCAGTAAATACGAAGGAAACATATGAAACAAAGCAAAAATTGCTTAAATTAATTAAATACGAAGAACATGATTTGAAAATACGTGCCGATCTAAAAGTCGTTGGAATGCTCCGCTCCACATCAAGCTCGGCCTTATCAAAAACTTTGTTAAGGCTTTCGACAAAGAAGGCGAAGCTTTTCATTATTTCATCTTTCCACAGATTTCAGAAGCAAAAATAAAGGAAGGGATTTTTGTGGGGCCGCAAATAAGCAAAATAATGGCCAAAACCCATTTCAAAGAGCTATTGTCACCAGTGGAGGCAGCGGCGTGGGACTCTTTTGAAAAGGTCGTTACTCCTTTTGTAGGCAAACACAAAAGTCCTTATTTCGAGCTGCTAGTGAACGATTTAATCAAAAACTATGCGGAAATGGGTAAATAAAAGACACATATAAGACCGTTTTCTCAGTTAACTTTAAAACTAAACAAAAAATTTGAAAGCAAATTTTTAAATTTACATGAGAATGTAAATCTGAATTTATTGCCCTGCTCCGAACAAACAAGAACGACCAAAATTTGTTCTGAATTGGAAGATTAATCCAGCCTAAGAAAATTATATGCTAATGTGTCACTTATGTATTTATCTAATTCCCTTTTTAATTTTCTTTCAGGAGTAAATATGTCTTTAAAAATTCATTTTCTGCACTCCCATTTCAATTTTTTCCCGCAAAATCTTGGCGACGAAAGTGACGAGCATGGCGAAAGGTTTCACCAGCAAATGAAAATGATTGAAAGTCCGTATCAAGGATTCTGGGATGTCGCTATGATGGGTGACTACTGTTGGTTTCTCATAAGAGAAACCGATCCTTATCTAAATAAGCGTCAAAACAAGACACATAACTTTTTCAATTATAAAATAAGATGGATATATTTTCTTGAATGCTTGTAACTTTTGTATTAGTTCATCGATTTTGTTTAATCAAAGTTTATTTTTTTTGTAATAAGACAGAGCTTAGAGTGAAATTAAAAAATATACGAAAAAATAAAAAGTTTTAAAGATCCTTTCTCTCAAAGTACAAATTATTTAATATTTTTACAAAAAAAATTAAAAAAATCCGTTATGATGGTTCGTTATCTTTGAATCTGCTGGGCCTAGCAAAAAGTGTTTTACACACAGTTTACACAGCTTATAGCAAATTTTATTACCTTTTAAAAGCTTTAAACGGTTTTGGAATCGCTCAATTCGTTTTCGAGATATATATGATTAAGTAGGCCCATGTTTTTTTTTTTTGAAATAACGATAATTCGTAAATATCTCAAAAACGTTACCATAGAATAAAAAATAACCTTGATTTTCGGAATCAGACGGTTATTTTACATAGGAATTTCATAACGGCGTCTCTGGTGCATTTTGGCTGTAAACCAGTGTAATAGATAAATAATTAATTAGTATATAACTTGACGTATGTAGTTCTCTAATTGATAGAAAGTGAACAAAAACATATGCATATATCTGCAAAGTTAGAAACTTACTCTGAAATCAGAATGCCGCTTATTTGGAGGCCACATACATTCAGCCTTCGGGTGAAGCCCAATGGCATCTCCCTCAAGGAGGTGATGGGTATGACGACTCCGCGGACCCTAGTCAAGATATCCCTCGTTTCAGCGACTTTCTAAGAGTTAGCTAGAAAGTTAGAAGACAAAATTCAGCACATGTCTGTTCCCATATTGGCCGGTGTGTGTTCACCATGTTAGGTGCGACTGTATGTAGAAACCATTACCGGTATGCAACGGGGCGCATGAGGAGACCCTGGAAAGGTCATTATGGCTTTCCGCCTGCGACCTCAAAGGGGTGATGTGAGTTCGCTCTGCCGATGTGTTAACTCCGGTGTATATCACTAACCAGCCGCCGTGGACCCTGGTCAGGAAGTGTTCATTAGGCGAAAGAGTAGTAGCTTTCGTTGCTCCGGGCGAGCGGGGGTCCGCCCGTGATCGGTAAAGCGTAGGTCAGGCCTCAGGGAACTGGGGTAGTAGCATTGCCTCCGGGAGTACACCCGCTCTGGATTATTTCGGCCCGCCACCCTGCACACGTTGCGCTGGTTAAATAAAAAAGTATGGAAAAAAGACAAAGAGAAGATAAACAGCAGAAGGCCATTAATGATGGAGATCTAGAGCAGAGCCCTTTCGTAAGGAAACCTCGATTGCTTCGCTCGCCACCACAAAAAGCAAATACGCCTCGAGTGCATAATTGCCAGCTATTGAAATATCAAAGACGGTCAATAAAGGAGTTGAAATGACGCCTCAAGAATTTGACGTAAGAGTAACGTCAAAAGAGGCTAAAAATACTGCAAATGCGCCCAATGTGCCGTCACAAACCCCTGTAATTACAAAGGACGCAAACACAGAAAGGGAAAAACTGCATCTCCACGACAAGAGTTTTTCTCAAACTGCGAGCTGAAGAAGAGGAAGCCGTAGAGAAGTGTTTGAGAGTGTTGCTCAAATCCTCAAAAACATCCGAGAAAAGGGAAAACAGTTAACGCTGATTTTTTGAAACAATTAGAGGAAACCGTAAAAGCGGTCGGTTCCATTACAACCCTCAGACCAACTTTAACTGTAGAGATCAGAGATTTGGATGCCGTCACGGAGAAGAAGGAACTTGATGACGCACTGAGAAAAATGCTAGCCGGAACTAACGAAAATATCGATGTTAGCAACTATCGAATCAACGACAACAAGTACGGGCTTATGTTACTCTCGCTATTGAAAGCGCAGAAAAGCTGGTCAAGCAAAACAATATCAAAATCGGATGGTTTAGTGCCAGGATGAGAGCTAGCACATCTCTGAAGCGGTGCTACCAGTGCTTCGGTGTCGGATACCTTCAATCAAACTGCAAAGGACCAGACAGAAGCTGGGCACAAAATGAAAGAGTGCACCAAAGAACCCAAATGCTGCTTATGTACTGATGCCAGTCGCAGTGAGAGAAAGCATATACCAGGCTCGGGCAAATGCCCGATGACAACAGAACATGCCAAGATATGATTATAATTCAAGCAAACATGCACAGGAGTAAAAATGCTGACTTGCTAATGGAGAAGATGGTCTTCGAAAATGGAGTTCAAGCAGTATTGATAAGCGAACAATATTCTCAATCCGAGAAAGCTTAGATCAAAGACGAGTCGGGAACTGCCGAGATATGGATCAGGCGATGATTTCATTAACGTTCAAATAATAGTGGGAGACTTCAACTCAAAAGCAACCGAATGGGGTTCGTCGACAACGAACTCAAGAGGTAGACGAGTGGTGGACATGGCAGCCAGACTAGATTTAGTGGTGCTGAACATAGGAACGACTACATACCAAAAGCCAGGTGGCGAAGGCACCACACCCGAAGGCACACACACATTGCATTGAAATGGAAAACCAACGAGTGCGTCAAAAGAGAAATAAAAGTACACGCAAATGGAACATAAACAAGTTAAACCCAGCGACGCTCCTTGCAACTATTGACGAAAATAAAACCACGATCTGTACGTATAGTACCGCCAATACACTAAACAAGACAACAATGCAATGCATTACGATAGGTTGCAACGCATCTATGCCTAAAATAAATAAGAACAAAAAAAGAAATGCTGCAACACATGAGATCGCTAAACTTAGATATAAGTGCATCCATAAGCGTAGAAAGTATACTAGAGCCAGAAGATTGGGCCCGGCGATAACGGAATCCGAAGAATACAAAAAGAGCAGAAAAGAATTGAGGAAAGCTATAAGCCAAAGCAAAAAAGACAAATGGGAAGAGCTAAGAAATGATCTAAGCAATAACCCATGGGGGTTGAGCTACAAAATCGTTATGAAAAAGCTAGAGGCCAAATCCCCTGCTGCTGATATGGAAACAGAAGTGGTTAGCAAAATAGTTGACATACACTCCCCAAACACATTGTACTGAGAGGGAAAAACTCGAGTATGAAGCAACGGAACCTGTCCCATTCACGGAAGAAGAACTTATGGATGCTGCAAAAGCAATGAAATGCAATAAAGCGCCAGGACCTGATGGCATAGTTGCAGAAATATTGGAATTATTGGCAATCGAACGCCCTTTTTTGCTGCTAAACTTGAACAAAGCATGCCTAAAAGAAGGATTTTTTCCAGAAATATGGAAAAAACCAAAACTAGTACTAATCAGTAAGGGAAAGGGAGACCCAACATTAGCGTCCGCTTATAGACCGCTATGTGTGCTGGATAGCGCAGAAAAACTCTTTGAGAAACTGATAAAGCATAGGCTTAGCGAAGCCTTGGAGAAAAGTTGCGGCCTGTCTGACAGTGTCAGATCTACCTTAGGAGCCATCCCAGATGTAATAGCTAGCGGAGAACATGCCCAGGCAGGTAATCGATACTCCAAATGCTTAGTTTTACTAGCCACACTGGATATTAGAAACGCTTTCAACAGTTTAAGTTGGGACGACGTAATTGAAGCCATAAAGGTAAAATTCAAAATCCCGAATAATCTATTGAAGATTATTCGTAGGTATCTAATCAATCGCGTCCCCCCTTACGTAACGCGAGAAGGGTGTCAGACTAAACAAATAACAGCAGGCGCAGCCCAAGGATCAATACTCGGACCTGAACTTTGAAATATAACCCACGATGAAATCCTTCGAATAGAGATATGCCTGAGGATGTGCATTTAGTGGGATACGCAATTGATATTATATATACATATATAATTGACGCGTACACCCTTTTTGGGTGTTTGGCCGAGCTCCTCCTCCTATTTGTGGTGTGCGTTTTTATGTTATTCCACAAATGGAGGTTCCTACAGTATCAAGCCGACTCCGAACGGCAGATATATTTATGAGGAGCTTTTTCATGGCAGAAATACACTCGGAGGTTTGCCATATCCTGCCGAGTGGCGACCACTATTAGAAAAATGTTTTTATTAATTTTGGTGTTTCACCGAAATTCAAACCAACGTTCTCTCTGTGAATTCCGAATGGTAGTCAAGCACCAAGCCATTCCGCTACGGCGACCGCCAATGACATTTACAGATGACACTACGGCTGTAATAATCGCCCGAAACTCTGACGAAGCCAAAATGAAGTTAAATAAGGTGATGATCCCAGTTCAGACATGGCTAGAAGACCATGGATTAAAGCTGGCTACAGAGAAAACGGAGCTAATCCTTCTAACGAACAGACGTATCCCATTAGAGAAGATGGATATACAAGTACTATTTGCCACTTTATCAACACAAAGACAGGTCAAATACCCAGGAGTTCAATTAGACACAAGGCTAATTTACTGGGTGCACATAAATCATGCTGCCACAAGAGCTGCCAAAGTTAGCGGCATGTTAAGTAAGCTCATAGCAAACCTTGGAGCTCCAACGCAGAACAAGCGACAACTTTTAATGGACCCGACGAACTCGATTCTCTTATACGGATACGCAATATGGGCAGATTCGCTAAGGGTGCAATGCCGGCGGAAAACTCTGCAATCTGTGCAACGCACTTGCGCTCTCGTGGCTTCGTCATACAGAACAGTATCTGAAGCAGCGGTTTTAGTTATCAGCGGAACCATCCCTATAGATATTCTAGCACAAGGGCGCAAACGGAGATGGGAGGCTAAAAACACAGGAACCCCAGTACCATGCTTTTCCGATATGGAACTCTGAAAGGTACGGTAGATGGACAGGGAGGCTAATACCCGATCTAAAAAAGTGGGTAGAAAAAAAGCACGGTGAGGTTAACTATTACCTCACACAGTTTTTGTCCGGAAATGAGTCCTTTCCCAAGTATTTGTGGCGAATGGGAAAAGTGAGCCTAACAAACTGCATATATGGTGATACTGAGTATGATGATGATAGACGAAGAAAAATGGAATGCCGTCGCAAATTTCGTGGAGGATATTATCGGAAGAAAGAAGCATGAAATGGAAAGTCATGCTGAAGAGCATTGATCATAGGTTTCTCGAAACAGGCGACCCTGGACGCAGGGTGAGTAAGTAAGCGTCCTTCTAGGACGCCGTTTTGGCCCTCTACCTCGAAGCAATGCGGAAGCAGTCCCGGGGTGGGGGGAAAAATTCGAGAGAAGAGGAGGGATATTTTTAGTGGAATCACCACACACTTAGTAGTGACGGTTACGTTATGGTGCGAAGGTATTTTTAACCCAATCTCGCCGCGAAAGAAAAATATATACATATTGAATATTGAAGCTTTTGTGAGCTGTGCAGCGCCTATGAATGCTGTGCGCTGGATTTCTCGAGAAGTTTTATAGTAATTTTTTTTGCTGTGGCATAATCATATATGTATATGCGCATATGTATATAAATTCTCATATTTTTATTTGCATATGCCAATAATATTCCTGTGTGCATGGTAATAAATCATTTCACTATGAGGATCATTAATTTGATATGCTTGAAGAATTTAATATAAAACCAATTGTATCATCATAATATTTTATCAAACAAATAATGAAAAAACACGAGAATTTAGTCCTTTGTCGGGCCGCCTTTAGCTTTAATGACAGCTTCCAAACGTCGTTGCATACTTTTTACCAGTACCTTGGTTTCATTAGCTGCAATTTTATCTCACTCAGCATTTAAAGCCGTCTTTAATGACGCCTTTGATGGTATTTTGTGCTTTCTGATTCTCCTTTCTAAGAGCTCCTACACATGCTCAATTGGGTTCAGATCCGGTGCCTGAGGCGAATATTTAAGCTGCTTACAGTGGTAAATAAGCCATTCTTACACGAGATAAGATGAGTGTTTTGGGTCATCGTCTCGTTGGAACAAGAACGCTCTAGCATTCAGTCCAAGTTTAATGGCACTATCGTGCAAATTATTCTTCTAAATGTTTAAATACAGATGTTTGTCCATTTTATCATCAATACAAACCATTTTTCCTACTCCAGATTCAACTATGTACCCCCAAACCATTGCATTTCCTCCTCCATGCTTAACGATAGGAATGCGATTTTTTTTAATATATTATGTTCTGTATTTTCTTTTCGCCAAACTTTTGCAGGCCTATCTGATCCGAAAACATTAAATTTCGACTCATGACTGAATATGACATTTTCCCAAAAATAATCTGGCTCATTTATGTAGCGTTTGGCTAACTTCAATCTGTTCTTTCTGTTAATATTTGAAATGTAGGGCTTGCGGCGTGCCACTCTGCTATGATAACCAGTGTTTTGCAGACAATTATGGACTGTTTATGAACTTACTTTCTTATGCAAAGACTCTAGAATATTTCGGCATAGTATCGAGGAGGTTATTTTGGGATTTTGCGCGACCGATGCTACTATGTTGCGTTCCGCTCATTAAGTCATTACTTTCCGCCTTGCGGCTTGGTGGTGATTAGGTTCCAATTTACCAGTATTAACGTAATTAGCAATAACACTTTGCACCCTATAAAACGATTTGCGAATTTGTTGTCGGTTTCGTGCAGAGACTTGTTTTCCATGTACAATTTAATAACAATTTTACGGATTTCTAATGGTAAATCCGCACTTCGTCCCATTCGAGATATTACGCGCTATGGAAACTGACTCAGCGAGAAAAACTAAACAAAAGCTTATAAAGGGTGATTTTTTAAGAGCTATAGGAAAGCTTTTCGAAAAAAAAACACGTAAAATTCAGAAAAATGCATGAAATTTTTATTTAAATCGATAATACAGTCTATATAATTTATTGTTTGAAGAGTATTTCATGCAAATGATCCATCCGCTAAGTCCAATTTTGGCACACTCTTTTCAATGTTTCGGCCGGTATCTCACATATAAATGCTTTAATGTTGTCTTCCAATGCGTTAATTGAAGCAGGCTTGTCTGAATAGACATGAGCTTTAACATAGCCCCACAAAAAATAATCTAAAGGCGTTATATCGCACGATCTGGGGGCCAATTGACAGATCCCTAACGTGAAAGAAAATTCACGAACTCGCCTCTCAATAAGTCCATTGTTACGCGTGCTGTGTGGCATGTGGCACCGTCTTGCTGAAACCACATGTCATACAAGTCAAGCTCTTGCATTTTGGGCAAAAAAAAGTTGGATATCATTTCACGGTAGCGCTCACCATTCACAGTTACGTTACGATTCGCAGCATCTTTGAAGAAGTACGGTCCAATGATACCTCCAGCCCATAAACCGCACCAAACTGACCTTTTCTGGCTACATTGGTAGCTCTTGCAATTCTTCTGGCTGATCTTCACTCCAAAATCGACGATTCCGCTTATTTACGTACCCATTGATCCAAAAATGAGCTTCGCCGCTGAACACAATATTTCAACTTTAAACTTTCTTAACAGAACACGCATTTTTATAATAAAATTCAATGATTTGCAAGCGTTGTTCGTTTGTAAGGCGATTCATTGTTAAATTACCGACCAAACTGAAGATATTTGACAGTAAACCAAAACACGAAACGTGCGTCAGCTGTTTAAACCAACTATTTAAAATATAATAGCTAAAAAATCACCCTTTTTTATTTCATTTTCAGCAATATTAGTAAAAACACAAACGATTTTTACTGTTACTTTTGTAGCAACAATACCATGAACTGAAAGTGTAGGAATAAATGTTTTGGAGCATTTTGATACGTCTGCCTGCTTCCCTTGGAATCCCTTGGTGTGAGCTGAAATAACGGGAGTTTTGTTTGCGGCAATTCATCAGGAATGTAACATTCTTACACTGACAAAAAAAATATTGTCACAGCAAATATTTTACGCAAAGCTAAAGTTTTTTACGTACTACGCAGGGTGTACGAATAATTGTGTGACCACTGTACACATATGTATGCCGACTTATGTGTGCGTATGAACTAGAGATAGGGAAATACTGTCGCAGGGAATAGTGTATGCTTTTTTGTATGTGCGTTTGTTTTTCTAAGTTTCCATAAGAATGATGATATTTCGTATGCACATACATAGATACATATTTACATATCTATTAATAATGACAATAATGCGAAATGGCGAAAATTATGAAATTTGTTTGAATCTGAACCAGAAGAACTTTGAATTAAGAGACTGATAATTGATAAATGTGTTTTATATAAGCGTGGCTGGTTTACTGGCGAGTGTAGAGAACATATGTATGTATGTATGAATCAATTATTAGACTTTTTCGCTTCTGCGAAAGCACTGCTCCTGAATAGTGAAAAAGTTCGATGGACCAAGTAATGTTTTCGTATCGGATAGGATCGTATTTAATTCGAATTTCAAAGCGTGTTGGTTTGACCATCGTGCTGATTAATAAAGGCGACCGATGATGGCCTTTCTCGTAAACACAAAAATTAAACGCTCAATGGGCAAAAATGAATGAATATTGATAAAAAAATGTTCTTAGGTGAGCTAGACTACGCTGAATCCTTGATATTCGGGATTGTTTTTGTTTCCTTTTATATTTTCGATTAAATTAAGTTTAAAATGAGGATTAAAAATGTTTTTTCTGAAGCATCTCAACAATTCGAATAAGACTATATTTCGGACAATAAAATATTTTATTTGTGCCCGCGAAGAAGACATTGTACGACGCAGCCGGGCGCACCGAGAAATGTATATGTAGACATACGCAGATACGCTGCAGCAAAAAAAAGCAGCAATCTGGTTTTAAAGTAAGTTTCTTATGTCATGGCTACATTACTTATTTCATACAGCTTTTGTTGATTGGATAACCCCATACGTGAATATACATACATACATATGTATATCTTAATTAAATATCTATCTTTTATAAGAGAATAAAAAGGAATAGATTTTAAATTTTAAATAGTACGAAATTTTGAGGACGTAAACTTGTTTTAAGCTAACGGCGGCTTTGGTTTACATCATTAGTGTATGTTTCTGTGCGCACTTGACACGCAGCAGCTAAAACAATCACCAGTCGCTACGACTGTCGCCATTCTGTCGCGTATTTAGAAGATATATTTACATAAATATGGCAATGCTGTTGTTGCAACTCTAGTGGAATACCCTGCCATGAGAGTAGCACGCAAACATATCCCAGGCCAAGAATTATCACAGATTTTAGACGCCAAAAGGCTGGCAGTGCGGTTTCCCCGACATGCAAAACAAAAGGCCCCTATTATGAGTTGCATTCGATCTTCGGTATTCGTTGGTTGTCGAAGATCGAAAATCGAATGTCAATTTGGTATTATGAGCGGTGCAACGCTGTCAAAATTTTCGTTGTATACCGAATTTAGAGTCGAATGCAATTTTGCTTTCGATTGTGTAGCGTATTGTGGGAAAACTTGTTAAAATGTAAGTTGTTTGCGATTATTTATTGTTTTATAGTAACCAAATAATAAATAAATACTAATTTTGTCAATTTTATGCAGGTCGAAAGTCCTGAGTACCGAACAGCAATTAGAAAGGCTAGTTGCATTAATGGAAGAGAATCCACAATTCGCAAAAGGGATTTCCACCAAAGTACAAGCAGCGAAAAAATGGGAGGAATTTACAACGGAGCTGAATTGTTTGGGACCACCAGTTAGAACGGCAGCAAAATGGATTAAGGTTAATAATGGTTTTTTTTTTTGTGATGTTTATAGAAATACATTTTTATTTTCCCTTGGCATGTATGGGCTGAAATACGTGGAGAAACTGAGATACATTTTTTTTTCGAATGGCGAATAATTGAATAAAGAAAATTTATAACAAAAATAAAACAGAAACTGTGGCGCAAAGGTTTCTATTTAATACTTTTTAGATTTTTCTATAATACACTTCTTATGTTTTCTTCTTCTCCGTTATTTGATTCCACTTCAATATCTTCAGCATCATCGTTGAGGGTCTCATCGGATAACTGTAAGGAAATTTCTGTAATATTAAGTACGTCAACACATTTTGAAAATTCTAAACTTTCTCAGTGGAAGCCAATTCTAGGGGGTTGGATGCGCCCCTCAACTGTTTTCTACTTCTAGCTAGTTTCACTAATCTTTCATCGTCCGATGAATCGTCGAACCACAACTACGTTGTACTCATTTTCACACAAAATACTTTTCTGAACTTTTACAAATGTTGTTAGTAAAGAATTTCAACACAATCGGTTTTTGTCTTATTTTGATTTGCTGTATCAGCTGAGAAAAAATTATCTATTGTAAATGCGTCGAGCGATCGAAATTCACAATAGTCCTATTCTTCAACGAATGAGCACCATAATACCAAATGAAAATTCGTTCGATCAGCACTTTCGACTACAGTCGAAGATCGAATGTTGCTCATAATAAGGGCCAAAAATAGCAGAAGCAGTGGGTAAAATGCAACCGGTGGAAAAGGGTCAGGTACCAGCTTCTTCTTACCCAGTCCAGGCGAGGCCTACAAACGAGTGGACACTGGTAAAAAATAAATACCCAAAAAAGGCCAAACAAGCTAGTAATACAAGTACCGGAAGAATAAGCTATAGTAATTGAAAAAACGGGTACAAGTTCTACAAGCTTAAAGAAAGTGAAAAGCGACGAAAAATTCAAAAGCTTCGCTGTATCAGTATCGAAAATAAGAAGAACCCAAAAAGGTGATCTCTTAATCGAACTGACGAAATCGTGCCAAAAATCTACCGATTTCAAAACTATCGTGGGTGCCACCTTAGGTAGCGAAGCAACAGTGAAGGCGCAAACCCATCGCATCACAATAGAATGCACGGACATCGATGAAGTGACCTCCAATTAAGAGGTGCACAACGCGATTAAATCTTTGCGTGGTTTTGGCGATGTGGAGTTGGCAGATATAACTGGACTCCGAGCAGCCTATGCAGGCAATCAAATGGCCACCAATGGCTTTAAAGCCAAAAAGCTAATAGAGATTGGCAAAGTCAAAATTGTATGGGTCGTCTGTCGCATAAGAGAACGTGTCTCGTTACAAAAATCCTATAAATGTCTAGAGTACGACACATGTCGCGCAACTGTGCTAGTGCATTTGATAGATCAAAGCAGTGCAGGAAATGTGATGTTGACGGTCACTTCGCCAAGGATTGTCAAAATAGTCCAAAATGTGTGCTCTGTGAGACCAACAAAAGGGAGAACATCAACCATATTACCGGGAGCTATAGGTGCTCGGCATTCTGGAGAGCTCTAACAAATAAAAGTAGATGAAAATTGTTCAGATAAATCTTAGCCACTGTGAGGCCGCTCAAGACCTATTATCACAAAGAGTTAAAGAAATTAGAGCAGATATTACCCTTATAAGTGAGCCCTACAAGTATGAAAACCACAGAACACGGGCCTCCGACAGCAAAAACTGCGCGGCCACCTGGCTTTGTGAAGAGTTTGTGCGATCCAAAGTGCTGGTGAAGAGTTCGTGCGATCCAAAATAAATGGAATCAACTTCATCAGCTGCTACGCAAGACCCAGTCTGACAACAGTGCAGTAAGAACAGCTTCTTCAAAACATTGTCCTGTCAGCGAGTGGGAAATCGCTTTTAATCATAGCGTTCGATTTCAACGCCTGGACAACCGAATGGGGTAGCCGCACACAAACAACAGAGAAGAGATGCTTCTTTAAGCATTCGCTCCTCTCCACATTACTATTCTAAATAGCGGGTCATCTTTCCCCAGGCGTTGAGGAGTATATCAGCAGGAGTTCCTCAAGGATCAGTTCCGGGTCCACTGCTATGAAACCTATTGTATGACGGGGTTCTAAGACTGGATAAACACCCAAGAACTAAAGTCATTGGATTCGCGGATGACATCGCGGTGGTAATGGTAGCAAAACATATCCACGAAATTCAGAGGATCGGCAGCGAATCAGTAAGTAGGATCAAGACTTGGCTAAGGTCTATGAAGCTGGAACTAGTTGAGCATATGACCGATATTCTAATAAGCAGCAAGAAGATAGTAGAAACTATAAATGTAAATGTGGGGTCAGTAAAAATTACTTCAAAACTTGCTATAAAATACCTAGGAGTGATGGTTGACAGCCGTTTAAACTTCAAAACGCTCCTGGAATACGCTGTGAAGAAGGCATTGAGTATGCAGCCCTGCCTGTCGCGAGTCATGCCAAGCAATGGTGGGCCTAGCCACAGCAAAATAATCCTATATAGCAGGGTATTCAGCTCGATTCTCTTATATGCCGCACCGATCTGGGCCGACGCACTGAACATAAGTAGCTACACAAAAAATCTGATAATCGGTAAGCGCTTTGCAAATTATCTGCATCTTCCGTACAATTTCGGTGCTTCCTTTGTTAAAGCAGGGCTAGCCCCTTTGGACATTTGGGCGAAAGAAATGCAGAGAGTGTATAAAAAGCTATCTGAGCACGACGGTAGAGCAAGTCGTAAATCTATTGCAGAAGAAGAAAGGCCTCGTTCGATCGCCCACTGGCGAGACCGGTGGAACAGATAGGTAGAGATACGCATGGGCTAATACCCATTCTTACGAAGTGGTTAAAAAGGAACCATGGCGAAACAAACTTCCACCTAACCCAATTTCTTTCAGGTCACCGAGTATTTCGAATATACCTCCATAGATTCGGCCATGACAGTTCCCCAAACTGCCCAATCTGCACGGATAGGGAAGAAGACGCTGATAACGTCTTGTTCCAATGCCCACGCTATGCTCCCGAAACTTGTGGTGTATTAAACGGAGAAAATATTATAGATCTTATGCTAAAATCGAGCGATAACTAGGAGCGAATCTGCGCGCATACAAAATATATCCACAATGATCTAGGACGCGCGGAGGTTCGCAGACGAAATAACTAGCAGCCTATGAGCTAACCAGCCCCGTGAGGTAATTCCTTCTTAGACAGTTCCGCGGAGAGAGTGGTAGATAGTGGAGAGGTGATTAGTACGTAGGAGTAGCTGTAAGGCTACAAGTCGTGCATACTGATATGCCGGTGTAGCAGTACTCATGACAGTTCCCTCTTCACGGGCGTCATCCCGGAACAAAAAAAAACATATTTATGTATTTACGAAAATGCCGGCTCTTGCCACGACAAAAATTGACGGTTCACCTCAAGAAAATAAGCTTATGGACAACTCAGGCGCGTGAGGGAAGATGTGGCGGCCTCGTTTTATGAATGATCGTGCCTTGCTTTGAGAAACATGCGCTTGTGTTTATGAATGAAATAGTTTTTATCTACGGCGAGACGCTCATACATTTGCTTCCCAGCAGCTTATATGTATGCGTGTCGGGTGACACACGTACTTGTTTTGTGCCACACATACTTGTTGTGGGCTTTTGCATGATGAGAATCAAAAATTTTAGATTTTTTCGCGGGCAAACGTCGTGCACCCGACACGCACGCATATAAGCTGCTGGGAAGCAAATGTATGAGCGTGTCGCTGTAGCTTTTTATTTATTTATTTATTTAAAGAGAAACAATTATAAATAATTGCTCCACTTAAATCTAAAGCTCTGGCTGCCAGGGCCGTCGGCTACAAACATTTTTTTTTTTTTTAACATATCTACTTAGGTGATAATATTATATAAGGTGGGCCAAAAAGTCTTGCGGTATTTTTATTGAATTTTCAATTCTTCATAATATAAAATTGGTTATAATAATGCGATTTAAGGGGTTATACGCAGTTATGAAGCAAATAAAAGACGGGTTGTCAAGGATTTATCCTGAAGAAACTTCAGAATATTTTTATTTGAAAATTTTTGGCGGTTATAAAAGCATCCTTCAAGAACGTAACAAAATTTTTTATTTATGAAAATGTTGATTATAGAGCGCGCTGCAGGCGATTTCTGGAACCTCCTTTAAAAAAAGACGATTTACGGTGTACATCGTAACTCAGGATTGGATTATCTGAAATCAAAAAACCAAACAAATTTTGTTAATATATTAGATTATCTAGTGATTAATCGTTCGGCTAATCAAAATAGTGAATTTTCACAAAATGGCAGCTTTTAAAAGAAATGATTTCGATTTTTACGTTAAAATTTGGCCGTAAATTGATTATAAAATGGGAAATAAGTATCAGATTTACAAAAGGAACGACTAATTACTGGAAAATGTATCTTTAAAGATTGAGTTAAAACGGTTGACCGATCAAACAAGCCGTTTTCGAGATATCGTGTACACCGACTTGAAAAATGCAGTTTTGAAAAAAACACGTTTAAAGTTTCAATACCTACCTTAAAACGTGCCCAGGCATCTCTACATATTTAGGTATAACTCCGAAAGTATTGCTTAGATCTACTTCAAATTTCGTGCGTATACTTTTGAATATATGTACATTACAAAAATGCAATAAAAAATCGATTTTTTTTAAAGTCATAACTGCGTATAACCCCTTAAGTCAAATATGCGCCGTTTTGTTCGATGACGAGTTCCCAACGAGATGCCAACTACATAATGCCCCTCTTATAGAAGCTCGCTTCCCTATTGTCAAAAAACTCAGAGAGCCAATTTTCACAGGACTCTCTTGGGGACAACATCCGACTACCAAGCTCGTTCGCCATGGACAGAAATAGGTGGTAATCACTTGGTGCGAGATCCGGACTATTCGGTGGATGCAAAAGAACCTCCCATCCGAGCTCCCGGAGCTTCTGGCGCGTCACCAAAGATGTGTGTGGCCTGGCGTTGACCTGATGGAAGACAATTCGGCCTCTGTTGATCAAAGATGGCCTCTTCCGCATTAGTGCTGCATTCAAGCGGTCCAGTTGTTGGCAGTACAGGTCCGAATTGAGCGTTTGGCCATAGGGGAGCAGCTCATAGTGGATGATTCCCTACCAATCCCACCAAACACACAGAAAAACCTTCCTGGCTGTCAATCCTGGCTTGGCCACCGTCTGGGCAGCTTCACCGCTTTTCGACCACGACCGTTTGCGCTTCACGTTGTCGTAAGTGACCCACTTTACATCGCCAGTCACCATCCGCTTCAAAAACGGGTCGATTTTGTTGCGATTCAGAAGCGATTCGCATGCATCCATACGGGCAAAAATGTTTTTTTGCGTCAAGTCGTGTGACACCCATACATCGAGCTTCTTTTTTAATCCAAGCTTCTTCAAATGGTTTATAACGGTTTGATGACACATGCCCAGCTCGACGACAGGCCTTCCGGACCGTGGCGCATCTTCGATCACCTCTGCACCAGAACGAAAACCGTTGAAACCATCGATGTGCGGTGGAAATGGAAACTGTATCGGGTCCATAAACTGCACAAATTTTATTGGCAGCATGAGATGCATTTTTGCCTTTATCGTAGTAGTACTGTAAAATATGCCGTATTTTTTCTTTATTTTGCTCCATGTTTGCGACGCTATAACTCACGAACGACTAAAAGCAAACAACAATTAATCAAACGCGTGTTAGCCCGTGAAAAGAGCTTTCCAAAAAGCTCTAGCGTGAACCGATGCGACGAATACAACTAGAACTACGCGCTTGCAAAGACAAGCTTGCGAAAATACCGCCAGACTTTTTGGCCAACCTTATATTTAGTACAGCGTCCAGTGTTTTTTTACGTGAGTGCCTGCTGGCGACAGCTCCAACCCACGGTACCCAAAGGCACACGGATCAAAACAATGCGTTGATCAGCGCCCCAAAAATGCAAAAAGCACTTAAGGTACCAATTGGTAGTGTGGAATGGACACACTAACCACCTTGGTAGGGTTCGAGGTCTATCTAACCCTCTGCCGTTCTATGGGTCCCGGCATCCGGTTGCAATGCAACTCCACATCGAGCCAAAAGGCTCTACCCGCATTTAGGTGTTTAACCACAGCCACCACGATACTCCCCGAAGGGCCGACCTCAAGAACAGGTCGGAGCAAGCTCCGAGGGCCCCTGTTTCCCGTGGTACCAGATTTAAGTCTCCGGTCAGGCCTCGTAGTCGAGACTACTACCAGTTGAGCTTGCATACAGCTCTGGACTGGTGGCCATTCCCCACACCTAAGCCCCAATCCCACAACAGAACACACAGACAAGAATAGCTAAAAACGAATCAACTGAACGCCTTAAATTACGTCGCCGCCTAAAAACCTCACGCGCATATTGCCCTAACATTTCGACATTCCGACGGTTGGCAATCACACCACTCACATCATACCGTCCATCAGTCCAACTAATCCCCACACCCGCAAGATTCCTAATGTCTGAGTACATCGGGCATTCACAGAGAACGTGCACCCAGTCCTCTCTTGCCGACCCACAAACACACTCCTCACTTGTGGACAAGCGCCTCTCATGCAAATACGCATTAAGAGGCCCATGTCTTGTAAGGAGGAATCCTAGGCTGAGGGAAAATCCAAAATCAGGATTTTCCCCGACAAAGGAAACATCCCGAATGTACTCGTATGTCACGCGACCTTTGGAACTATTGTCCCAACGGTTTTGCCACCCACGAAGCATACACTCATTCAACAACCTTTTACACTCTAAAAACCCCTTCCTACATCACCGTCGGATATCCATCCATCTAGCAGCGGCACACAAAGCCTCCTTCTCAACCTGAAGGCAACCGCCCGTTACACGACTAACAGGTCAAGAGGAGGCGCACCCAACAACACCTGCAACGCATCCGTACTCACTGTACGGCATACAGGCATGCAGGCAAGCAACATAATGCGCTGGCACGCCATCAGATGACGTTTGCCAACTGACTTTAAAGCCGATTCGTACCATATAGCGGCACCATAAGTGGCACAGGCCACAAATAGGCCCCGATATACGGTGCGAACCGCACGTCGGCTAAGGCCCCAGTCAAATGTGACCACGCGACGAACTTGCCGAACAATTGCCTGCAGCCATTCCCTCAACAACACTAAGTGAGGAGTAAAACACATCCTTTCACTCATAGTTAACCCCAGGTATTTGACTTGCATCACATACCTAATCAATAGCCCATTCAAACGTACAATCGGTGGACGACTCGGGGACAATCTGCCCTTGAGCAGCATTGTCACCGTTTTGTCCATCGATATGTCCACTCCCACATCTACCCCCCAATTGTGGGTAAATGTAAGGAGCTGCCACCCCACTCGCTCCAGTTCCTCACGCGAACGACCCTCAACCAAAATGAGAAGGTCATCCGCATACGCGCAGTGTTTACAGAGTGGCTCTAACTGCCGAAGCAGGGAGTCCATCATGAGGTTCCAAATGAAGTGACCACAGATGGATCCTTGCGGACAGCCTCGCGCCACCCCAATCTCCACACTTCCGCCCACACCTACTATGGATGCTTTTCTGTCCGAAAAATAACTCCGCCATAGAGTAATTTCCGGACAGCCAAGCTCCTCTAGCCGTTGTAACACACGGTCCCAGCGCAAGTAGTCAAATGCCATCTTGAAGTCAATAAACATGCCAAGGACATATTTATTAACGTTTTCCCTAACTACACTCTGAACATACATCCACGCATCTTCTACACTACGTCCTTTCCTAAATCCAAACTGTCTATCCGACCTAACACCCCGAGTTAGCTCCTGAAGCCGCTCAACCATAACCCTTTCCAGCACTTTTCCAAGTACCGGAAGGAGGCTGATACCACGATAAGATCGAGGATCGCTCCTGATCTTATCGGGCGACTTCAAGAGTACAACGACCCTAGCAACTTTCCACTCGCGTGGAAAATATCCCTCCCATATGCATTTATCATAAATGGCCTCCAAGTATTCCGGAATGAACTTCCACAAGCATTTGCACATCTCTCCGTTCAAACCATCGAAACCTGGAGACCTTTTAGACCTGACCAGGCCAAACGCATAATCCAACTCCCCAACGTCTAGTGAAGGGACAGGCACCTCTTGTGCAGGAGGAACCTGAACCTCAGCCCTGGGAAAGAACTCGCCTAACAAAACATTGGCGCACTCTCTCCACGTCGATAATACAGTGTCACCTACGCGAAGAGAGCTAGCCATCTCATTTCGACGACCCCGACAGATCCTAAAGACCTGTCCCCAAGGGTCGTCCCTATTTTCCCCCACAAATCTGCTCCACTCTTCCTCCTTAACTCTCACAAGCATCTTCTTATATTCTTTCATCCCTACACTAAATTGATACTTGAGCTGAGACAGATTCTCCGAATTGGTCCGCTGGCGCGTTGAAACAACCGCCTCAAGCGTCGGACAGACCTCCTCTTTGAATATAACTCACTCGTCCACCATTTCACACCATTCATTCTCACAGCCCTAGCTTTCCTAAACACTAAGTCATTCACTCCCCAGACACATTTTGATAGACGAGCAATTTGCTCGTCAACCCCCAATTCCCCAAACTCACTAAGCGGTATACCCAATACAGTATGTCCATATCGGTTCCAGTCAGTACACGAGGTACGCCATCGCCTCAATGGACTCCCCCATTCCAACTGCGGGGTACGGGGAGCAACCCGTGATGGTAAATGATTTTTTGAAAACTCCCTACACAGCCCAAAAAAATTCCCTACTTTTCCCTACGCTTACAAAAAATTTTCCCTACAAAAGTCCCTACATTTTTTTCTCCTGTGTTTACACTATAATGAGGCACTTGCAACGTCAAAATTAAATTATTTGCTTAAGTTTTGGACTTGATGCTATTTTGACACTTATAATAAAAAGAAATTTTATTTCAAATACATACGAGTATAAGTAGAGTAGAATGGGGTAAGATAGGTATGGGGGCACAATAGGTAGGTGGGGGTTTCGTCGCACTGTTTTTGCAGAGGTCACTCGTCTTATGTGAATTGAATACGTGGTGGGGAACAACGTTCGCGACTGCCATTTCGGCCGTCACCATTGATTAGTTATCCTAGTTCTGGCGTCGTTTTGTTTTTTGTGAGCTTTTCTCCGACATAGCATTTTTTTTATTCTACGGTGCAGTGCATTTAATGTGTGTAAATATTTGTCAGGTGGGTTTTATTTTACGTAGAAAATAATGCTGAACACGAATAATGTGTTAGTTTTTTGATATTTTTGTTTTTAAAAAAAATATCGACACTAACATAAAACATGTGCTTGGGGGCACTATAGGTCAGCCGTCTGGGGGCATTATAGGTCACTACTTTTAATTGAATAAAATAAATTTTAATTGTTTTTGCAGCAAAATGGTGCGTAATTATGTGCGAAAAACGCCGAAACGAAGTGAAGAGGACGTAAAAAACGCAATCGCGGCAGTCCGAGATGGCGCTAGTGTTCGATCAGCCTCTAAACAATTTAAAATTCCGTTCGACACATTACGTGCTCGCGTGATGAATTAAAGAAAAATTCCTAACTTTTATAACATGTGCAGTGTTCATACTCTATAAATAAAAGTTAAAACGTTAATTTCCAAGCCATGTACATCGTTGTTTTCCCCTCACATATAGTGACCTATCGTGCCCCCCGATTTTGAAAATATCGAAAAAAAGTACCTTTGTCTTATTGAATGCAGCTTCCAAAATATTTAGCCAAACATAAGTCAGTATAACCAAAATGTTAGCAGATAAATAACCTTTCAAAATCCTGCTTATTTTTCAAAATCAATGCAAAAACACCATAGCAAGAGCTCTCCAAAAAAAAATGACCTATCTTACCCCATTCTACTCTACACATGTTTATTATATTATAAACACAAATGCAAAGAAAAATTCAGCAAAAAGACTAAAAATTCAATTTTTTCATTACATTCAGTTCTGCAAGGCAGAGTTTTTATTTTTTCAGAATCCGGCACGGCACCACTTGAAGCGCGACATTATGCTCAGCAAAGAACGTGCTAAGTCTTAATTCGAAATTTCTGGAACCATTTGGTTTACTCAATTTTTTCTCAAAAAAATATGTTTATTTTAGGTGCCTTTTTTATTGCCTTTATATTTTTTTGGTGCATTTCTGATTTGGCGTGCTTCTGAAAATCAGACTTGCCGCAGCTCAAAACTTTGTCGCACGCAGCGCATTTTCATTTGAATGGATCGTTAGCCACAGCTTCCAACCAGCCACTACAACTGTCGTCGTCATGCCACTTGTTATTGAACTTTTGTTTCCGATACTTGCATTGTTTTTTCTGGTGTTCCTCCGAAGAGTCAGTCGAGGAGGGGGAACTCATATATAAATATATATGCATTTTTAATATATAAAAAAAGCTAAAACCTAATTATTTGCAAACTTACTTCAAAAAGGAAAAGCTCCAGAAAACTAACAATTTTCGCGCGAAGAAAAAGTCGCGTTAGTGTTAACGAAGAAAAAAACGGCAATGTTGCCGTATTAACGCTTTTAAAAGTACTCTGCCATAAAGAAAAAAAAATTTGGCATGAAACCTTACTGCGGATTTTTATTTTAAATGAACTTTTCTAATTTTTCCCGGTATTTCAAATTTTTTTCTGTCCTTCTTGAAAATTCCTTACATTTACAGAATTTAACAAAATCTGTCCTTCTTTTCCCTACACCCACATTTTTCGACAAAAATCCCTACATGTAGGGAATTTTCCCTACATTTACCATCACTGGGAGCAACCATAATTTGTATTATTGTAAATTATGGTCACTAATTCCCCAACCCGCCCTAACGCTAAATTTACACTCGAACCTGCTCGCTGCTGCCTCATTCATGAGCGTCACGTCAATGTCACTCACACCTCTAGGCCCCTCAAACGTATACCATTCACTTGGTTCGTTTGCAATGAGGAGGCTATTCGCCACAAGCCATTCACTCATAACCACACCCCGATCGTGGCTCCGATATCCAGCAGTATGCCTGGATACCTTGCTGAACCACATCGGGGAGGTAGCATTCGCATCAAGACACACGATGGCAGGAATGCGACTCTCACGTAGTAGCACCGCGTCGATGTATCTTAAATAGGGCTCTAGAGGCTCGTCAAACTTGCAATACAAGCTGACGACATTCATTCTGCCGAATTCCCCCTCGACACACACACATACTCCCCACTGTGATGAGTCAACTACTACACAAGAGTAGCTTGGCTCACACACAGCTACTGCGGCATTGACTCCAAGGCCAGTAAAGACCCTGAAGACCCCAGGAAGACCTCTCACCACCCCATTGGTGGAGTATGGTTCCTGGAGCAAGGCAATGCCGCAGCCCCCCCTCCAACATACACACCCCCAATTCACACATCACGGCATAAGCCCCCTGACAGTTCAGTTGATATAGTTCAACCATCAATGTCTAGCGAGCGCACGGGCAACAATGGCACTGTACACCGGGCAGACAGTGGACATCATTACATGTCCGGCTGGCTTGCCCTTAAATGCACAGTTGCGACAATGCGGGGCATTGCCACAACCTGCACTCCTGTGCCCTTCTTGCCCGCACCTTCGGCAGACATCCTTCTTGGCTCTGCATTCTGCCACCCTATGGTCGAACCCCATGCATCGGAAACAGCCAGGCGTCAGTTGGTCCGGCCCTACCCGGAAGGAGAACCACTTTACGTAGCAACGACCTGCTTCCAAGAGGGCGGACATTAGCATGTCCGTACCCTCAAGGACAACATTTGTCACCCCATCAGGGCTGACCTTCCAAAGACGGCTGACCATCCTCACGTCCTTCTCAAGGCACCCAGGACTGAACTCCTTGAGGTTCAGCCGGAAGAGTTCCTCCATGAACTCATCAGGGGAGATCTCCGTGTGGACCCCCTGGACCACAATCCTAGGTCCCAGCTTCCGACGTACGCTGACATCGAGCCCCACCTCGGAAAACTTGGCATTTTTCGCCAAGTTATCCCTCTCAGCTACAGATGGGGTGCGAATAATCGCACTTCCATCCTTCAACGGACGCACCTCGTGCACCCTAACCCCCATGGAAGGCCTTACCTCCTTTACCACTTTTTTGATGACCTCCTTGGATGTAGTGGGGGTCTTACCCCTCACTACGACCGACCAGGTCTCAACTGGCTTGGGCACCGGCAACGCAGGCGCCTGAAGTGCCGGCATCATCGCTGCACCAGCCAGCGCAGCTCCAGCCGTCCTCCGAGGTGCGTCCTCCCTTATCTTCTTCGTGGCTTCTAACTGCCCACGAAGATGGGCGATCTCCGCCACCATCTCAACGAAAAGTTCCTCAAACTCCAAGGAGTATCCCAGGAGGTCCTTCGCTACACTTTTCGGGACGCCAGCCATGTCTATGACGGCTCCGCTGAAGGCAGTCACAACGGACTTAAAACGCCCCATGAACTGCCCCCCAACTTTCTTGCCTTCGGCATCCCCACCGAACGCTCCCAAACCTTCCAGGGAAGCATCCAAATACCTACGGAATTCCTCCAAATGCTTCCCGGCTGGACCTAATTTAGACCCTGTCTTCCACCCCTTTCTCCCACTCCGAATTTTTCCACTTTCGGAAGCGCCCTCGCTTCCACTCACCCCCGACTTACTGGAAGGTACCTTTAAAACTACCTTCTCCACCGGGACCGCTGCACCCCCAGCGGTCTTCTTCTTGATACGAGGAGGAGACCGCAAAGTCACCTCCTCCTCCCCCGACGTCGTCTCATCCATTGCCGACGATGGCACCGCCGAACCGACAGGAAGAGGGGTGTTCGCCCTCTTCCGGAAACCTTCTAATTTGGGCATAGCCCAACGTCCCTCCTACCTAGGTTGCCGAATTCGCCGGATAAAGGACGGGTCGACCCAAGTGGAGCTAACGCCGAGCTCGACCGCAGGCAAAAATACAACACGCTCTGCTTGCAGCACCTGCACAAGGTATTCAACCTTGGCGCAGTACTGTACCCGCGCACAAAAGGGGACGCCCTTTTTTCCGTTGCCAATTATGGCAATATAGCGGCACGACAACCTAGTATACGCCCGCACAGTACACCCACGCCGAAATGTAACAGCACGCGCTCACTAAAGCGACGCCGAAAACTAACGGCACGCGCCAATACCATGCCAGAAATTAGCGGCACCCAAAAGTTGTAAACAACTTGGTATAGCGGCACTCGCTTGAGCGTCCCACAATATACCGAACGGCACTCGCTTGAGTACACCAAAAGTACACTTCTAAACAATTGTACAGCCACGCGAACAGTGGCGTCACTTGCACAACGGTACTCACTAGAGCAATTGCTCGTAAACACTGTACAGCTATGGTACAGCCACGACAAAAGGTAGCGTCACTCGCACAACTGTATTACCACCGGTAATCACACGCGGATATAGCACAAAGCGAAATCGCAAAAAATAAGCGCACGGCACGTCCGTTCAGCTCAGCAGTCACACTGAGAATGAAATATATTTAGTACAGAAAGATGTATAAATGTGTATATAATATTTATAGCTGATGTGAGGATATTAAATTATATGCTTATTTTACATAGGGATACGAATTGCGATAGAATATTAACATTGGTGGCATTAATAAACTTAAGATGATCAGAAGGTTTAGTCTTAGTAAATAGGGCTGCCCTGATGTGTTGTTTCTCTGGACAGTCATCGAGCAGGTGAGATACTGTGAGGTTGCAGTCGCCGCAAGAGGGGCATGGTGGTGCAGAATCGCCGTTAAGTAGATGCGTGTGTGTGGTAATCGTGTGTCCAATTCTTAGCCTAACAAAACTTTTTATATTTTTGATTGGCAGGTTTACAGGAATGGTCGATCGTGCACCATCGGGGTTGCAGTTTTTATAGAAATGCTTGTATTTACTCTATTCTGTTTGCCATCTAACGTGCTGCTGTTTTTTGCAGAGTTTACGAATATCTGCATTTGTGAGGTAATCGAAAAAAAGAAGAGGTTCGGTGCCAGCTTCTTTGGCTCTTTTATCCGCAATCTCATTACCTCTAATGCCTGTATGTCCAGGTACCCACATTACTTTTATGGAGCTATACTGAAGTAGATTTTGGCGGATTTTGTTTATGAGGTGGCATTCGTTTGATGAGTTAAGAATGGCGTCTATTGAAGACTTACTGTCTGTGCATATAATATGCTTGGCATCTTTACGAGAGGAGTACAGTACTGCTTCATGCAGAGCAGCTACTTCAGCTGTAAAAGCTGAGCAGTATGTGGGCAGAGCACCGACGGTAATGGTGGCACCAAGTGTGTTTGTGACAGCAAACGTTGTACTGGTATCAGATTTCGATCCATCGGTGTATATGATTTCCCAGCCCTCGTTGTATGGTTGTAAGGCTTCACGAAATATTTGCTGGTATTCGTTAGAACTGGTTTTATTTTTATGGTGATTCTGAACAAGGGAAATGAATGAAGATTGAGGAATCATGAAAGGTGGATTACACCCTGTTTTTACTAATGTTGGTGTCAATATTATGTCCATTTCCTGTACTAATGATAGGCAGCGTGATAATGTAGATTTCTTCCTAGTTTTGCGTGCATGGAGCAAAACCGAGTTAATTTGAGTGAATAACAGCTGAATCCGACAATGGAGAATCTTAGGTAATAGCATCATAGTATTGTACTCAGCCCTGTACGAGATATCAGGTAGACCGGCTTCGGTTAGAACTGCTCTGACTGGTGACATTGGGAACGCACGTATACTCCTTCTTGCGGCAGCATGGTATGGTGCATGTAAGAGTCTGATATGCGATTTAGCACAATTACCGTATATTGAAAGACCATAACCGATTTTTGAAAGTATTAGTGATTTGGTTATGCTTATAAGAGTATTGGTGTGAACAAAACAGTGTTTAGATGAGAGAAATTTAATTATATTTAGCCTAGATAATATACTAGTTCTTACATACTGACAATGTTGCTTAAAGCTAAGTCTCTTATCAAATATTAAGCCAAGAATCTTTAAGGTGTCAGAGTGGGGAATTTGAATGTTATTTAGGGAAAGGGGAGGAAAGGAGCAGCTATGTTTCCTACATATATGAAATGAGGAGCACTTATTAAGAGCAATGTTGGCACCAGAGATTTGGCTCCAATTGTTTACGCTCTTTAGGATTTCTATGAAGGTTTGTTCAATCTGCCTCAAGTCAATGATCTTCGAGAAGATAAGGACATCGTCGGCGTAAATGACATGCTCTACGTTACTAAAAGAAGCAATTACTGAGCTTAGTTCGTTAAAAGCAATTGTGAACAGGGTAACCGAGAGTGGGATCCTTGTGGTATTCCGTTATAGAGACTGTGGATACTTGACTTTTGGTTATTAACTCTAACAATGAACTTACGATTTTGTAGGAAAGACTTTACAAAGTTATAGATTTTTTTGCCGATCTTCCAACGCTTTAGTTCTCTGAGTACAAGGTGAGCCCCGATTCTGTCAAAAGCTTTCTCAAAGTCTAAGCTCAATACAGAGACATGGTTTCCAGTTGCTAAGGCTGTAGAGGCAAAGTGTTCGAAATCTAACAAAGGTTCTATAATACCTATGCCTTTTCGGAACCCAAGTTGGTGGGGAGATAACAAATTATTTGTTTTAGCGAACCACACAATGCGCGTTGAGATTATCTTCTCCAAGATTTTTGACATGCAAGGAAGGAGGGATATCGGTCTATAGCTAGTTATAAGGGAAGTAGGCTTATTGGGTTTAGGGATAGGGATGATAGATGACATCTTCCAATCTTGGGGATATACCCCGCAGCTAAAAATTTCGTTGTATAACTTAATGAGTCTTGTTTTTAAGGTGTCAGGAAGGTTTTTGAGGATGGGGTAGGAGATTTTATCTTCACCAGGAGTTTTTCCAGACATTTTGAACACCGTGGATTCAAACTGATCGGGAGTAATGGGAGCTTCTATCGCTAGAACGCTGGGAGAAGGAGAGGGATTATCATAGATTTCTTCTGTAATTTTTTCTTTAAGTACATTGAAGTGTATGTGGAAATTGGAGGGGTGGGAGTATGTTGACCAAGAAGAAGCAAATTCTTCCGCCATTTCCTTAGGTGGGTATTTCGGACCTTGAGGTGAGTGAATAAAAGGGATGAAGGAAGATGATGCAGAGCCAGTAAGGATTTTTATGTCTGCCCAGATCTGCTTAGGGCTTGAGCGAGGATTAATATTTGCGGTAATCCTTTCCAGTGAATTATATTTGGCGATCTTCAGTTCTTTTCTAAATGCCGCATTTGCTTTTTTATAGTTGACAAAGTTTATGTCAGTCCTATCTTTTTTGTATTTAGCCCACAAAAGCTTCTTATTGTTTCTAAGCACGGTAAGGAGGTTAGACCAATACGGAAGTTTTGTCGAAATTTTTTTGTAATGTTTTGAGGTATAGCTATGAGCAGCTGTACGAATGATAGTTTTTATCGCCGCGGCTTCAGCGTTAGTATTTTTTAAGCTAGCGTTATTGTTTGATAGGGATGTGGCAATCGAACGAAATTCGGGCCAATCCGCCTTGTGAGTAAGGAATTTTGATTTTGGTTTGATTTGAGACCGACCGGGGCAGGATAGTGAGGTGATAAGGGGAAAATGGTCGCTGTTGTGGAGTTCATCTAGAGTACGAGATGAAAGCTTGGGGGCGATAGAGGGGGATGATAAGATGATGTCTGGATGGGAAAAGTTCTTGTGGGTAGAAAAGTGGGTGGGTGAACCATCGTTAAGGACTATAAGGTTATGAGAAAGGACTATGTCTTCTATAATCTGGCCTCTACTGTTTGTAGAAGGGGAACCCCAAAGGGGGCTCCAGGCGTTAAAGTTTCCAAGCAAAATAATCGGAGTATTGAAAATATTAGGAATATTTATAAGTTCCCTGGTTGTGAAATTTTGGTGTGGTGGAATGTAACAATTGATTATTGTTAGTTTATAACCAATATCAACTTCGATCGCCCAACAGGAAATACAAGACACTATGGGGATTTGTTTATGTATCACGGACTTTTTTATAAACATAGCAATACCTTGTTTGTGCGTTACGATGTGGTTATTATTGTGGTAGTAGCTTATGTAATTGTTAGGCGGGTGGGCTGTATTATTGTGAGGAAGATGGGTTTCTTGTAAGGCAATGATATCTGGATAGAATTCGTTAATCAATATATTGAGGTCTGGATCATTATTAAACAGACCGTTTAAATTCCACTGTAGGATACGAAGCATTTATTGTAACATTTCGTCTTGTGAGGGCAAGGAGCTAGGAAGTACAGTGGGAGTGTTTGGGGTGGTAAGATGTGAAAGCAATGCTGATACCATTACGCTTGTTGTTGGGTCATCGACTGATAACATTGTTGTAATTGAATTGATATCGTATTCTCTATTTTCTTTTGCTTCTGAGTTTGAACTGTTATTATATATATTCGTAGCATTATTTGAAATTCTGAAAATATTTAATTTTGGGTACCCGGGGATTGACTCTCGTTCGTTTGTCCTTCCTCCGGGGCAAACTCGTTTCCCTGTTGCATTACTCTAATTCTGTTATTATTATTATTAAAGTTTCCGCGGTTATAAGTGTTCCCACGGTTATTGTTTTGTCTCCTGTTGTGCCCACGATTGTACTGGTTTCCAAAATTATTATTGTATCTATAATTATTGTTATAATTATTTCTATTATAATTGTTATTATTAGCTCCAAAATAGTTATTTGCATTATGATTTTGCCCACGGTGTCCATGATTTCCTCTGTAATTATTTCCACGGTGTGGATTTTGTCCAACATAGTTTTGGTTAAAGGTATTACGTCCTTGTTTATTTGTGTTAGTATGTCCTCTGTAATTGTTTCGTCCTCTGACATTGTTTTGACTAAAAAACATAATTTGTCCAGACGTACTGGTAGTTCTTTCTAGGTCTTTTGCCAAGTTTATGGCTTCTTGCAGTGTTTTTGTTTGCGTTAAGCATATCGCTTGTCTTAGGTTGTCGTTTAGATTATTTTTGAAAATGGTTAAGCCATATTTTTGGTTATTTCTAATGACGTCGTCTTTTCTTTCGTTCGTTACTGTTCCTTCCATCTCTGCGATGTGTAATGTATTCAATTCAGAAATAAGTTGCAGAATATGGTCACTGAATGTAGCCACATTTTGATTTCTCTGCGTATAGCAATTGAGTTTTGAGTACATTTCTGGAATGGTTAATGGATTCTTGTACAGCTTTGTTAGTTCAATTAGTAATTTATCAAAATTGTCAATTGGGTCTAGAATTCCAATTGATGTCCTTACTTTGTTGTTCAATTTTACTTCCCTAATAAATTCTATAAATGTTTTTTTACTCTGTTCATTTAGTGTCTTATAGATCAACTCTGTGATTTTTAAAAATGATGGTAAGTCCCTGTAGTTTCCAGTAAATTCTGGGACTACTTTTAACGATGTATTTATATCGAATTCTGACATGTTTTGTGTTGAAATATTATTTGAGCCGCTCTGTTCTAATTTGTCTTGATAGTTTTTCTATTCTATTAATCGTCCTTTTGTCTCAGTGTACAATTTCTGAAAATTTGTTTTTAAGATCGTGAGTTCTTTGTAATCTATGTCAGGGTTAGTTTCAAGTTTTTCGAATTCAATTTTCAAATTTTCTATGTCTTTTAATTTTTGTGATAAAGTTTCTACTTTATATTTTTTTGCTCCCTGTTTTTTTTTATGTTCTCTAATATCCCTGACAAAGTCCTTACAATTTCTTCAATATTTTCCATTTAAAATGTGATTATAGATTTCATTTTATTGTATGATATATATATATTTTTATTTTATTTTATTAATGCTTAACATTTTTTTGTTTCATTTTTTTTTTGTCTTAAACTATCTGCCTACTTCTATTCAAGTGTTTGTGTAAGTATGTTTTATAATATTTGTTAATTCTGTGTACAATGTATAAAATTATTATAAAGATAGTGAATAAAATAATTACATCGAGTGTTATTATCTTATTCTCTAAAAAGCTGCTGTTGTTGGCTGCTGTTTGGTTGAGGATGATTCCCTCCTTCTCTTCTGTTGACCACCAGTTCCCCATAAACGTAGCTTTTTGTATATTCTATGATTTCCCAAATTTTATTTTTCCTCTGTTGTAGTTTTGCCTTAAGTTCTTTGTTTACGTGTTCTAGAGCATGCTCAGCTGCTAACGCTCTTGAGAAGTTATTGCTTGCTTCTTGGTTCACTGATCTTCTTTTTATATCAAGAAGTTTAGCTTTTTCCACTCTAAGGCGTTTTTTATATCCTCCTCGGGTTTTAAGCTTAAAATTTTCCTTGGGGATAGCCACACGATGGGTATCTTTGTTGTCTTCAATTCTATTTCTGTACTGGTGTATAGAAAGCTTCTTTGGACCTTCCATGAAGTTGTTAAAATGTAACGTTTTTCAAAATTTAAGGATTGTCCGTACTAATAATTTATTTAGCGTTTAAGATCGTCCGCACTAATGATTTATTTAGCGTTTAGGATCGTCCGCAGGATCGCCATGTAAAGTGAACCATGTAATGTGAAGCAGGATCGTCAATGTATAGGTGCTATTATTTTTTTGGAAGAGCTTTAGGGCAAACCTGCCGACTAAAGATTCCTTTGTAAATAAAAGATTATTTTTTTTCAGTTAGGGCAAATAACTGCCTTCCAACTATCAGGTTGAGACTGAGCTGACTGAGCTGCCTTCTGATAGAATGGCTTTATTTTTATACTTTCTTTTTGCCTTGTCATCAATAAAATATACATAATTACAATCAAACATTGTTACAAGTAAAAATCAATAACAAAATTGTAAACACTATAAAAAATACTATACAAATGAAATTCTGCTTAGGTTGACTTAAATTTTGTTCAGGTTAACTTACTTCACAGTGAGCTATGGCTTTGCTTTGGAGTGGGGTATCATATGACAAAAAAATGTATTTGGTGTGTGCCATGTGTTTACCTATGTTTCGGGTTTCAAAAAAAGGAAAAGAATTTTTGTCATTGAAATTAAAGAGTAGAGTAAATTGAAATGAAAAGAATTGTGTCATTGAAGTAGAGCAAGTTGAAATGAAAAGAATTATGTCATTGAAATTGAAGAGTAGAGTGAATTGAAATGGTTTACATAATTTGAGTTTGAGTATTAAAAATATATTTAAAGAATTCGAAAGAAGTTTGAAAGTGAAGTGGAGGTACTCTACAATGTTGTTTGAGCGCGTATGAAGGTATTTTCTTTTTGTTCTCATCCGAGGCTTCGTTTTATTTTACTATGGGGAAGGAATTTTACCCAGTACTTTAGATAACATTGTACACTTAGAAGAAAAGAACTTAACTCTAGGTTAAACATTATAAAATGCTTGACATCTAGGCATAGTAAAACACATCCTGAAATAAATATAACTTAATCTTTAATTGTTTCACTGCGCCAAAAGTACACTGGCTATTTTAAATGCATTCTACCATACAGCGCTTCGGGCAAACCTTCCACCCTTTTCCACAACTCCGATTAAAAATATAAACATATTTACTTATGTTAGTTGAGAATGGTCTGCCGTCTGTTCACGAACGATACAAGAGCAGCCTATATTTAATCGGCAAACTTTATTTGGCAAACATCGCTATTCTTTATAAAGATGTTGTAAATGTTGCTCAAAGAATTCATATATAATTCAGACTTATACGCCAAAGTATCCTACTTGGAAACTACTACCCACCATTTTTTTCAACAAGCTTATGGACTACCCTAAACAAGCAACTAACTCTATAGTTTATTAGGAAAAAGTTTTGGCCATAATAAAAAAATCGGGAAAAATTTAGTATAATGTAACATGCTTTGAAAAAAAGGGGGATGAGGGGCCTATCCCCATCCTAAAATTAAAAATAGAAATTGAATTTAATGTTAAAGTTGTGTAATTTAGGGAAAAGTTGCTGTTGCCATGCACCTGAAATAAAGACGAAGTTCGTATGCAGAGATATTCAGTGGAGGGTTGATTGTAAACCTGTGGTATTGTTGCTGTAATTTAAAATTGAGAAACATTTTTGAAAATATAAACATACTAAAAGCGTTGCAGGAGGAAGTTTGGAATAAAAACATTGTGATTGTCTGGATTATGTAATGCAAGTATTTAAATCATCGAAACTCAAAAACAATGATATTAAAGGTTCGCAAAAAATAATAAAGTAATTAAAAACCAAAAATTACGGTTTATAAGTATACGAGTATTGTATTGCTTCAGTAAGTTTTACAAACGCGTCCTCATGCTTTTTATAAACAGATTTTCTCCACAAAAATTCGGTTATCATGTCAGGGTGGTTGTAGTTGTCTTTATTAAAAAACGTGTTTCCTTTAAAAAAAAAATAACGCTCATCAGTCCAACTTCGGCTACGCAATTGACAGTATTTTTGAAAAGAACTTCTTTCCGCGTAGGCGGCCTTCGGCCACGCTTCAAAAAAATAACCCTAATAAGTCCAACTCCAGCTACGCAATCCACAGTATTTTTGTGTAGAACTCCTTTTCGCGTTAAAACCATTGAGCTAAAAATTAAAACGTCATATGCGTGTGTGTAGTAAGAAGGCACAATAACCCCCATGCCCATCATTAACACTGAACTGAAATACTTCATTTTTGTTCATATGTTTATTTTCATTTGCAGGCATCCGGCAACACTATACTGTTGTCATCCCAATGATTTCTTATTCGCGTTTACAACGGGAAAGTGATTATATGGGGAAATGCATTTTCATTTAATTTTCATTACAATAATTCGAATACAAGTATAAAAATAAATAATAACACGCGTGTGAGAGTATATTTAGTGAATTCAAGTGAAAGGTAGAAAAATATATATTGCAATGTGCCAAACTACAGTGAAGTTCCCGAGGGCACTTTGAAGGCAAATAATTACCAAACTATTAATTCCCGAATGTTTGGGAGTTATAAAGATTGTTCCTGAACCATTCTTTAATATCTCTACCAAGTTTCATTAATTAAGACATTAAAGTTTGACTAAAATTGCCCATGTTAATATACATTATAGCGAATTCCAGCCGAAAAATCAAAAAGAGAAGGCTGGAAATTCATTTTTACTGATGATTCCAAATCAGCGCAATTGACGTCTTTTGCAGTGGTAAAAGAAGAGGAAAAACAATCAAATTGGCTGTTTCCGCACCATTTTGCCATGAAGTATGCCACAATTATTTAGTAAAGGGAAATTGGTTATTTGCACAGTTAGAAAGTCAACCGTCACCGCACTTCAAAATACACGTAATAAAGAATCGCTTCTTGAAAACCCAAAAGACCGTTTGATTCAACACTGTCCAAAAATAAAAATTATGTGGGCACCCAACACTCCAGTTAAAGAAGTTTATAAGACGCCCTGTACATACCACGACATCTTGGTGAAATCAGATATTGCCCTATATGTTAACAACCTTCTTCTTCTTAATTGGCACGATAACAGTTTACGTGATTTAGGCCGAGTTTACCAAAGCGCGCCAGTCGTTTTTTTCTCGGGCTACCCGGCGCCAATTGGACCAAGAGAATCCAAGTCCTTTCCCCTCCCTAGTCCTCTGCTACCACCAGCTGGTACCGCATCGAATACTTTCAAAGCAGGAGCGTTTGTATCCATTCGGACGATATTACCCAACCAACGTAGCCGGTGGATCTTTATTCGCTGCGCTATGTGTATGTCGCCATAAGGCTCATACAGCTCATCGTTCTATCGCCTGCGATTTTCGCCGTTGCCAACGTGCAAAGGTGGAAAAATCTTAGTGTTAGTTTTGTACGTCGAGAGAGGACTTTACTGCTAGTTGCCTACTTAGTCCAAAGTAGTACTTGTTGGCAAGAGAGATTCTACGTTGGATTTCAAGGCTGACATTGTTATCGGTGTTAATGCTGGTTCCTACATATACGAAGTCTTTTACAACCTCGAAATTACAACTGTCAACAGTGACGTGGGTGCCGATAAGCGAGTGCGCCGACTGTTTGTTTGAAGACAGGAGGTACTCCGTTTTGTCCCCGTTCACCACCAGACCCATTCGCTTTGCCTCTTTATCCAGTTTGGAGAAGGCAGAACTAAAAACGCGGTTGTAAATGTCATCGGCATACACTAACAGTTGTACGTTCTTAAAAAATTGTGCCTGAGCGATTAAGTTCTGCGGCTCGTACGATGCTCCCCAACATCAGGTAAAAGAAGTCATACGACAGCGAGTCACCCTGTTTGAAACCTCGTTTGGTATCAAACGAGTCGGAGAGGTCCTTCCCAATTCTGACGGCGCTGCCGGTGTTGAGCATCGTCATTTTGCAAAGCCGTATTAGTTTTGTGGGGTTACCAAATTCTGACATCGCGGCATACAGATAACTCATTTTCGTACTGTCGAGTGCAGCTTTGAAATCGACGAAAATATGGTGGGTGTCGATTCTCCTTTCGTGGGTATTTTCCCAGATTTGGCGTATTGTAAATATTTGGTCGATGGTAGACTTTCCAGGTCTAAAGCCACACTGATAAGGTCCAATCAGTTTGTTGACGGTAAGCTTCAGTCTTTCACATAATACGTTCGCTAGAACCCTATAGGCGCCCTTCATACGGATTGGGCTGTCGGACAATACATCTCTCTTCCTTTCTTAGCTCTCTGTATCGATCCCACTTGGCTGGCGTTGCGCCCGATCGCAGCGTTGCTCTATAGGCGGCATTCTTTCTTTCTGCGGCAGCATGACATTCCTGGTCCTACCAACTGTTTTCTCGGGCTCGCCGGAATCCGATTTGTTGGGCAGTACTCTCTGCGAGCAGGAGTAAGAGTCGAGTGCCGACTATTCTGGCTGTCTGTTCTGATTGCAGCTTTTCGATGCCGAACATTCTGTGCGTAGGTATATGTACGCTTTTCGCTGCACAGAGGCGTGTGCTTAGTTTGGTGGCAACGGGGTAATGATGCAAGTCGATGTTGGGTCCTCGGATCAAACGTACATCTAATACACTAGAAGCGTGTCTTCCATCTATCACAACATGATCGATCTGTTTTTCGATCAGGAGACAGCCAGATGGCTTGGTGTATCTTTTTATGATGGAATCTGGTGCTGCAGACTATCATGTTTCGGGCCCTGGCGAAGTCGATCAGCCTCTGTCCGTTACCGGATATTTCGGATACTAACAACAGCATGTAATTCCCTCAAGAGGGCTAGTTTGCAAATATACAAATATCATCGCTTTCAACCAGTTTTTCCTAGATCAATATCTAATATGTACTTTTATAATATATATATATATATATATATATATATATATATATATATATATATAATTGGCGCGTACACCCTTTTTGGGAGTTTGGCCGAGCTCTTCCTCCTATTTGTGGTGTGCGTCTGGATGTTGTTCAACAAATGAAGGGACCTACAGTCTCAAGCTGACTCCGAACGGCAAATATTTTGTATGAGGAGCTTTTTCATGGCAGAAATACACTCGGAGGGTTGCCAGTGCCTGCCGAGGGGCGACCGCTATTTGAAACAACTTTTTCTTAATTTTTTGATCTTTCACCGAGATTCGAACACACGTTCACTCCCTGAATTCCGAATGGTAGTCACGCAGCAACCCATTCGGCCACGGCGACCGGCCGTAATATAATATAATATAATATAATATAATATAATATAATATAATATAATATAATATAATATAATATAATATAATATAATAATAATATAATATAATATAATATATATTAATATAATATAATATAATATAATATAATATAATATAATATAATATAATATAATATAATATAATATAATATAATATAATATAATATAATATAATATAATATAATATAATATAATAGGACTATGAATAAGTTCGTGCGGTTTTACAACAGATGGCGTAACTTGATTATTATTCCATCGATCCACATTTCCAAACATTCATTGGAGAGCTACTGTCGTAAGGCACAAACGTCAGTATAAGTTTTTTATTTGAAGCGTAAACAACAATATTTTTACCACACTTGAAAATGTCGAATTTCGTGCCAAATAATGTGTTTTTGCGGGGAATTCTTCTTCATTATTTTAATATGAAGAAAAAAGCAGCCGAAAGTCATCGTATCTTGGTGGAAGTTTATGGTGAGCATGCTCTATCTGAGCGAACGTGCCAGAAGTGGTTTGCACGCTTTAAAAGTGGTGATTTTGGCTTGGAAGACGAAGAACGCGAGGGTGCGCCGCCAAAGTTCATGGATACCGAATTGGAGGAATTGCTCGATCAAGATCCGGCTCAAACGCAAGAAGAGGTTGCAAAAACTTTGGGAGTTGATCAATCAACCATTTCCAAACGTTTAAAAGCCATGGGAATGATCCGAAAGGTAGGCCATTGGGTGCCGTATGAATTGAAGCCAAGAGACGTTGAACGCCGTTTTATGGCATGCGAACAACTGCTTCAACGGCACAAAAGAAAGGGTTTTTTGCATCGAATTGTGACTGGCGATGAAAAGTGGGTCCATTACGACAAACCAAAACGTCGGGCAACGTATGGATACCCTGGCCATGCTTCAACATCGACGTCGGCGCAGAATATTCATGGCCTGAAGGTTATGCTGTGTATCTGGTGGGACCAGCTGGGTGTTGTGTATTATGAGCTACTGAAACCGAATGAAACGATTACGGGGGATGTCTACCGACGACAATTGATGCGTTTGAGCCGAGCACTGCGAGAAAAACGGCCGCAATACGCCGATAGACACGACAAAGTTATTTTGCAACATGACAATGCTCGGCCACATGTTGCACAAGTGGTCAAAACATACTTAGAAACGCTCAAATGGGATGTCCTACCCCACCCGCCGTATAGTCCAGACCTTGCGCCATCCGATTACTATCTCTTCCGATCGATGCAACATGGCCTGGCTGACCAGCACTTCCGTAATTACGATGAAGTCAAAAAATGGATCGATTCGTGGATTGCGGCAAAACCGACCGAATTTTTCACAAAGGGAATCCGTGAATTGCCAGAAAGATGGGAAAAAGTAGTAGTAAGCGATGGACAATATTTTGAATGTTAAATTTGTAACCATTTTACGTCAATAAAGTTTCAAATTTCGAAAAAAACCGCACGAACTTATTCATAGCCTATTAATATAATATAATATAATATAATATAATATAATATAATATAATACAATATAATATAATATAATATAATATAATATAATATAATATAATATAATATAATATAATATAATATAATATAATATAATATAATATAATATAATATAATATAATATAATATAATATAATATAATATAATATAATATAATATAATATAATATAATATAATATAATATAATATAATATAATATAATATAATATAATATAATATAATATAATATAATATAATATAATATAATATAATATAATATAATATAATATAATATAATATAATATAATATAATATAATATAATATAATATAATATAATATAATATAATATAATATAATATAATATAATATAATATAATATAATATAATATAATATAATATAATATAATATAATATAATATAATATAATATAATATAATATAATATAATATAATATAATATAATATAATATAATATAATATAATATAATATAATGTAATATAATATAATATAATATAATATAATATAATATAATATAATA